>NW_026893769.1:300000-423129 GCF_032452875.1 Bos javanicus
CGCACTCACGTGATCAGTGCCTGCAGAGTCACGTGATCAGGGCTTGCTGAGCTGCGTGATTCCTGTCGGCTCATCTACATGATAATTGCCAGCTGAGCTGCATGATTCCTGTCTGCTCATCTGCTTGACAGTTGCGAGCTGAGCTGCGTGATTCCTGCCTGGTCCCCTGCTGGTTTATTGCTAATTGAGCAGCATGATTCGTCACTGCTGAGCTCCATGCTTATTGCCTGCTGATTGCGTGGTTCGTGTCTGCTCAGCTCTTTGATCATTGCCTCCTGAAGTCCCTGTTCGGGCGCCACCTCCCGGGGACCAGCCCCAGCTGATCCAGGGTATGCGAAGGAGAGATGTCCTAGGCGACTATTTATATGCTCATCAGAGATATCAACAATAATAGTATAAGGATAGCTCAGTAGGAAAATTCGGTGGAGAAAAGAGACTGAGTAGCTTGGTTTACGCGGGAGACCAATAAATCTTCAAGAAAAGAAGTTTGCACGACTTACGTAGGCCGCAGGCGCCCTCTCGAATAGCGGAAGTTGCCTCACACTAGACACCTTCCTGAGTGGGTCTTAGCAGCCAAGGCATAATTAGTAAGCGTGGTGGGTTCCGCGCTCTAGACGGAGACTCAGCTGGAAGTTAAAGGGAAGAATGAGAAGGAACTTTATGAATTGGAGCTGTAAGTTAAATCTTTGACAGAGAGCGAGATGGTGGTGGGGGACATCCGCCAGTAAAACCAGAGGTGAGAGCACAAAGCAATAAAGTAGGCAGACTCTGGTTTTTGCGGGTAGATGCTCGAGAATATCCGGGTGGACCCTTGAGGCTCGGTCCCTAATTTGCATATGGTGAGCCTCCTTCCTCATGACCTTTGTCCAGAGTGGAATGCCTCCCCGGCTCCCGGCACATGATCAGGGCATGCTCAGTCACGATATCAGAGCATGATCAGTCACGAGCTCACTGACTGCACAGTCACGTGATCAGCGCCTCTCAGTCACGTGATCACCGTATGATAAACAAGTGATTAGTGAACGATCAGCCACGTGATCACTGCATGCTCAGTCAGGTAGTCAGTTCCTGATCAGCCACGTGATCAGTGCGTACACAGTCCCATGATCAGCTCCTGTCAGTCACTGATCCCTGCATGATAAACACGTGATCAGTGCATGATGAGCCAGGTTATCAGTGCCTGATCACCCACGTCATCAGTGCATGTGCAGTCACGTGATCAGTGCATGATAGCCACGTGATCAGTGCCTGCAGAGCCACGTGACAGGGCCTGCTGAGCTGCGTGATTCCTGCCGGCTCATCTGCATGATAATTGCCAGCTAAGCTGCGTGAATCGTGTCTGCTCAACTGCTTGACAATTGCCAGCTAAGCTGCATGATTCCTGCCTGGTCACCTGCTTGATTACTGCCAGTTGAGCAGTATGATTCGTCACTGCTGAGCTCCATGCTTATTGCCTGCTGAATGCGTTGTTCGTGTCTGCTCAGCTCTTTGATGATTGCCTCCTGAGGTCCCTGTTTCGGCACCACCTGCTGGGGACCAGCCCCAGGTGATCCAGGGTATGCGAAGGAGAGATGGCCTAGGCGACTATTTATATGCTCATCAGAGATATCAAGAATAATAGTATGAGGATAGCTCAGTAGGAAAATTCGGTGGAGAAAAGAGACGGAGTAGCTTGGTTTACTCGGGAGACCAATAAAACTTCAAGAGAAGAAGTTTGCACCACTTACGTAGGCCGCAGGCGCCCTCTCCAATAGTGGAAGGTGCCTCACCCTAGACACCTTCTCGAGTGGGTCTTAGCAGCCCAGGCATAAATAGTAAGCGTCGTTGTTTCCGCGCTCCAGATGGAGAAGCAGCTGGAAGTTAAAGGGAAGAATGACAAGGCACTTTATGAATTGGAGCTGTATTTTTACTCTTTGACAGAGAGAGGGAGATGTTGGTGGTGGACATCCCCCAGTAAAAGCAGAGGTGCGAGCCCAAAGCAATAAAGTAGGCAGACTCTAGTTTTTTTGGGGGGTAGATGCTCGAGAATATCTGGGTAGACTCCTCAGGCTGGACCCCGGATTTAGTATTCCGAGGCACCTTCCTCATGACCTTTGTTCAGTGTGGAATGCGTCCCCGGCTCCCGGCACATGATCAGGGCATGCTCAGTCTCGATATCAGTGCATGATCAGCCACGTGGTCACGGACTGCACAGTCACGTGATCAGCGCCTCTCAGTCACGTGATCACCGTATGATAAACACGTGATCAGTGAAAGATCAGCCAGGTGATCACTGCATGCGCAGTCAGGTGGTCAGTTCCTGATCAGCCACATGATCAGTGCGGGCACAGTCCCCTGATCAGCGCCTGTCAGTCACTGATCACTGCCTGATAAACACGTGATCAGTGCATGATGAGCCACGTGATCTGTGCCCGATCAGCCACGTCATCAGTGCCTGCGCAGTCACGTGATCAGTGCATGAAAGCCACGTGATCACTGCATGCACAGTCAGGTGGTCAGTTCCTGATCAGCCACGTGATCAGTGCGTGCACAGTCCCATGATCAGCGCCTCTCAGTCACCTGATCACCGTATGATAAACACGTGATCAGTGAACAATCAGCCCGGTGATCACTGCATGCTCAGTTAGGTGGTCAGTTCCTGATCAGCCACCTTATCAGTGCGTGCACAGTCACATGATCAGCGCCTGGCAGTCACTGATCCCTGCATGATAAACACGTGATCAGTGCATGATGAGCCACGTGATCAGTGCCTGATCATCCACGTGATCAGTGCATGCGCACTCACGTGATCAGTGCCTGCAGAGCCACGTGACAGGGCCTGCTGAGCTGCGTGATTCCTGCCGGCTCATCTGCATGATAATTGCCAGCTAAGCTGCGTGAATCGTGTCTGCTCAACTGCTTGACAATTGCCAGCTAAGCTGCATGATTCCTGCCTGGTCACCTGCTTGATTACTGCCAGTTGAGCAGTATGATTCGTCACTGCTGAGCTCCATGCTTATTGCCTGCTGAATGCGTTGTTCGTGTCTGCTCAGCTCTTTGATGATTGCCTCCTGAGGTCCCTGTTTCGGCACCACCTGCTGGGGACCAGCCCCAGGTGATCCAGGGTATGCGAAGGAGAGATGGCCTAGGCGACTATTTATATGCTCATCAGAGATATCAAGAATAATAGTATGAGGATAGCTCAGTAGGAAAATTCGGTGGAGAAAAGAGACGGAGTAGCTTGGTTTACTCGGGAGACCAATAAAACTTCAAGAGAAGAAGTTTGCACCACTTACGTAGGCCGCAGGCGCCCTCTCCAATAGTGGAAGGTGCCTCACCCTAGACACCTTCTCGAGTGGGTCTTAGCAGCCCAGGCATAAATAGTAAGCGTCGTTGTTTCCGCGCTCCAGATGGAGAAGCAGCTGGAAGTTAAAGGGAAGAATGACAAGGCACTTTATGAATTGGAGCTGTATTTTTACTCTTTGACAGAGAGAGGGAGATGTTGGTGGTGGACATCCCCCAGGAAAAGCAGAGGTGCGAGCCCAAAGCAATAAAGTAGGCAGACTCTAGTTTTTTTGGGGGGTAGATGCTCGAGAATATCTGGGTAGACTCCTCAGGCTGGACCCCGGATTTAGTATTCCGAGGCACCTTCCTCGTGACCTTTGTTCAGTGTGGAATGCGTCCCCGGCTCCCGGCACATGATCAGGGCATGCTCAGTCTCGATATCAGTGCATGATCAGCCACGTGGTCACGGACTGCACAGTCACGTGATCAGCGCCTCTCAGTCACGTGATCACCGTATGATAAACACGTGATCAGTGAACGATCAGCCACGTGATCACTGCATGCGCAGTCAGGTGGTCAGTTCCTGATCAGCCACATGATCAGTGCGGGCACAGTCCCCTGATCAGCGCCTGTCAGTCACTGATCACTGCCTGATAAACACGTGATCAGTGCATGATGAGCCACGTGATCTGTGCCCGATCAGCCACGTCATCAGTGCCTGCGCAGTCACGTGATCAGTGCATGAAAGCCACGTGATCACTGCATGCACAGTCAGGTGGTCAGTTCCTGATCAGTCACGAGCTCACTGACTGCACAGTCACGTGATCAGCGCCTCTCAGTCACGTGATCACCATATGATAAACAAGTGATTAGTGAACGATCAGCCACGTGATCACTGCATGCTCAGTCAGGTAGTCAGTTCCTGATCAGCCACGTGATCAGTGCGTACACAGTCCCATGATCAGCTCCTGTCAGTCACTGATCCCTGCATGATAAACACGTGATCAGTGCATGATGAGCCAGGTTATCAGTGCCTGATCACCCACGTCATCAGTGCATGTGCAGTCACGTGATCAGTGCATGATAGCCACGTGATCAGTGCCTGCAGAGCCACGTGACAGGGCCTGCTGAGCTGCGTGATTCCTGCCGGCTCATCTGCATGATAATTGCCAGCTAAGCTGCGTGAATCGTGTCTGCTCAACTGCTTGACAATTGCCAGCTAAGCTGCATGATTCCTGCCTGGTCACCTGCTTGATTACTGCCAGTTGAGCAGTATGATTCGTCACTGCTGAGCTCCATGCTTATTGCCTGCTGAATGCGTTGTTCGTGTCTGCTCAGCTCTTTGATGATTGCCTCCTGAGGTCCCTGTTTCGGCACCACCTGCTGGGGACCAGCCCCAGGTGATCCAGGGTATGCGAAGGAGAGATGGCCTAGGCGACTATTTATATGCTCATCAGAGATATCAAGAATAATAGTATGAGGATAGCTCAGTAGGAAAATTCGGTGGAGAAAAGAGACGGAGTAGCTTGGTTTACTCGGGAGACCAATAAAACTTCAAGAGAAGAAGTTTGCACCACTTACGTAGGCCGCAGGCGCCCTCTCCAATAGTGGAAGGTGCCTCACCCTAGACACCTTCTCGAGTGGGTCTTAGCAGCCCAGGCATAAATAGTAAGCGTCGTTGTTTCCGCGCTCCAGATGGAGAAGCAGCTGGAAGTTAAAGGGAAGAATGACAAGGCACTTTATGAATTGGAGCTGTATTTTTACTCTTTGACAGAGAGAGGGAGATGTTGGTGGTGGACATCCCCCAGTAAAAGCAGAGGTGCGAGCCCAAAGCAATAAAGTAGGCAGACTCTAGTTTTTTGGGGGGTAGATGCTCGAGAATATCTGGGTAGACTCCTCAGGCTGGACCCCGGATTTAGTATTCCGAGGCACCTTCCTCGTGACCTTTGTTCAGTGTGGAATGCGTCCCCGGCTCCCGGCACATGATCAGGGCATGCTCAGTCTCGATATCAGTGCATGATCAGCCACGTGGTCACGGACTGCACAGTCACGTGATCAGCGCCTCTCAGTCACGTGATCACCGTATGATAAACACGTGATCAGTGAACGATCAGCCACGTGATCACTGCATGCGCAGTCAGGTGGTCAGTTCCTGATCAGCCACATGATCAGTGCGGGCACAGTCCCCTGATCAGCGCCTGTCAGTCACTGATCACTGCCTGATAAACACGTGATCAGTGCATGATGAGCCACGTGATCTGTGCCCGATCAGCCACGTCATCAGTGCCTGCGCAGTCACGTGATCAGTGCATGAAAGCCACGTGATCACTGCATGCACAGTCAGGTGGTCAGTTCCTGATCAGCCACGTGATCAGTGCGTGCACAGTCCCATGATCAGCGCCTCTCAGTCACCTGATCACCGTATGATAAACACGTGATCAGTGAACAATCAGCCCGGTGATCACTGCATGCTCAGTTAGGTGGTCAGTTCCTGATCAGCCACCTTATCAGTGCGTGCACAGTCACATGATCAGCGCCTGGCAGTCACTGATCCCTGCATGATAAACACGTGATCAGTGCATGATGAGCCACGTGATCAGTGCCTGATCATCCACGTGATCAGTGCATGCGCACTCACGTGATCAGTGCCTGCAGAGTCACGTGATCAGGGCTTGCTGAGCTGCGTGATTCCTGTCGGCTCATCTACATGATAATTGCCAGCTGAGCTGCATGATTCCTGTCTGCTCATCTGCTTGACAGTTGTGAGCTGAGCTGCGTGATTCCTGCCTGGTCCCCTGCTGGTTTATTGCTAATTGAGCAGCATGATTCGTCACTGCTGAGCTCCATGCTTATTGCCTGCTGATTGAGTGGTTCGTGTCTGCTCAGCTCTTTGATCATTGCCTCCTGAAGTCCCTGTTCGGGCGCCACCTCCCGGGGACCAGCCCCAGCTGATCCAGGGTATGCGAAGGAGAGATGTCCTAGGCGACTATTTATATGCTCATCAGAGATATCAACAATAATAGTATAAGGATAGCTCAGTAGGAAAATTCGGTGGAGAAAAGAGACTGAGTAGCTTGGTTTACGCGGGAGACCAATAAATCTTCAAGAAAAGAAGTTTGCACGACTTACGTAGGCCGCAGGCGCCCTCTCGAATAGCGGAAGTTGCCTCACACTAGACACCTTCCTGAGTGGGTCTTAGCAGCCAAGGCATAATTAGTAAGCGTGGTGGGTTCCGCGCTCTAGACGGAGACTCAGCTGGAAGTTAAAGGGAAGAATGAGAAGGAACTTTATGAATTGGAGCTGTAAGTTAAATCTTTGACAGAGAGCGAGATGGTGGTGGGGGACATCCGCCAGTAAAACCAGAGGTGAGAGCACAAAGCAATAAAGTAGGCAGACTCTGGTTTTTGCGGGTAGATGCTCGAGAATATCCGGGTGGACCCTTGAGGCTCGGTCCCTAATTTGCATATGGTGAGCCTCCTTCCTCATGACCTTTGTCCAGAGTGGAATGCCTCCCCGGCTCCCGGCACATGATCAGGGCATGCTCAGTCACGATATCAGAGCATGATCAGTCACGAGCTCACTGACTGCACAGTCACGTGATCAGCGCCTCTCAGTCACGTGATCACCGTATGATAAACAAGTGATTAGTGAACGATCAGCCACGTGATCACTGCATGCTCAGTCAGGTAGTCAGTTCCTGATCAGCCACGTGATCAGTGCGTACACAGTCCCATGATCAGCTCCTGTCAGTCACTGATCCCTGCATGATAAACACGTGATCAGTGCATGATGAGCCAGGTTATCAGTGCCTGATCACCCACGTCATCAGTGCATGTGCAGTCACGTGATCAGTGCATGATAGCCACGTGATCAGTGCCTGCAGAGCCACGTGACAGGGCCTGCTGAGCTGCGTGATTCCTGCCGGCTCATCTGCATGATAATTGCCAGCTAAGCTGCGTGAATCGTGTCTGCTCAACTGCTTGACAATTGCCAGCTAAGCTGCATGATTCCTGCCTGGTCACCTGCTTGATTACTGCCAGTTGAGCAGTATGATTCGTCACTGCTGAGCTCCATGCTTATTGCCTGCTGAATGCGTTGTTCGTGTCTGCTCAGCTCTTTGATGATTGCCTCCTGAGGTCCCTGTTTCGGCACCACCTGCTGGGGACCAGCCCCAGGTGATCCAGGGTATGCGAAGGAGAGATGGCCTAGGCGACTATTTATATGCTCATCAGAGATATCAAGAATAATAGTATGAGGATAGCTCAGTAGGAAAATTCGGTGGAGAAAAGAGACGGAGTAGCTTGGTTTACTCGGGAGACCAATAAAACTTCAAGAGAAGAAGTTTGCACCACTTACGTAGGCCGCAGGCGCCCTCTCCAATAGTGGAAGGTGCCTCACCCTAGACACCTTCTCGAGTGGGTCTTAGCAGCCCAGGCATAAATAGTAAGCGTCGTTGTTTCCGCGCTCCAGATGGAGAAGCAGCTGGAAGTTAAAGGGAAGAATGACAAGGCACTTTATGAATTGGAGCTGTATTTTTACTCTTTGACAGAGAGAGGGAGATGTTGGTGGTGGACATCCCCCAGTAAAAGCAGAGGTGCGAGCCCAAAGCAATAAAGTAGGCAGACTCTAGTTTTTTTGGGGGGTAGATGCTCGAGAATATCTGGGTAGACTCCTCAGGCTGGACCCCGGATTTAGTATTCCGAGGCACCTTCCTCATGACCTTTGTTCAGTGTGGAATGCGTCCCCGGCTCCCGGCACATGATCAGGGCATGCTCAGTCTCGATATCAGTGCATGATCAGCCACGTGGTCACGGACTGCACAGTCACGTGATCAGCGCCTCTCAGTCACGTGATCACCGTATGATAAACACGTGATCAGTGAACGATCAGCCACGTGATCACTGCATGCGCAGTCAGGTGGTCAGTTCCTGATCAGCCACATGATCAGTGCGGGCACAGTCCCCTGATCAGCGCCTGTCAGTCACTGATCACTGCCTGATAAACACGTGATCAGTGCATGATGAGCCACGTGATCTGTGCCCGATCAGCCACGTCATCAGTGCCTGCGCAGTCACGTGATCAGTGCATGAAAGCCACGTGATCACTGCATGCACAGTCAGGTGGTCAGTTCCTGATCAGCCACGTGATCAGTGCGTGCACAGTCCCATGATCAGCGCCTCTCAGTCACCTGATCACCGTATGATAAACACGTGATCAGTGAACAATCAGCCCGGTGATCACTGCATGCTCAGTTAGGTGGTCAGTTCCTGATCAGCCACCTTATCAGTGCGTGCACAGTCACATGATCAGCGCCTGGCAGTCACTGATCCCTGCATGATAAACACGTGATCAGTGCATGATGAGCCACGTGATCAGTGCCTGATCATCCACGTGATCAGTGCATGCGCACTCACGTGATCAGTGCCTGCAGAGTCACGTGATCAGGGCTTGCTGAGCTGCGTGATTCCTGTCGGCTCATCTACATGATAATTGCCAGCTGAGCTGCATGATTCCTGTCTGCTCATCTGCTTGACAGTTGCGAGCTGAGCTGCGTGATTCCTGCCTGGTCCCCTGCTGGTTTATTGCTAATTGAGCAGCATGATTCGTCACTGCTGAGCTCCATGCTTATTGCCTGCTGATTGAGTGGTTCGTGTCTGCTCAGCTCTTTGATCATTGCCTCCTGAAGTCCCTGTTCGGGCGCCACCTCCCGGGGACCAGCCCCAGCTGATCCAGGGTATGCGAAGGAGAGATGTCCTAGGCGACTATTTATATGCTCATCAGAGATATCAACAATAATAGTATAAGGATAGCTCAGTAGGAAAATTCGGTGGAGAAAAGAGACTGAGTAGCTTGGTTTACGCGGGAGACCAATAAATCTTCAAGAAAAGAAGTTTGCACGACTTACGTAGGCCGCAGGCGCCCTCTCGAATAGCGGAAGTTGCCTCACACTAGACACCTTCCTGAGTGGGTCTTAGCAGCCAAGGCATAATTAGTAAGCGTGGTGGGTTCCGCGCTCTAGACGGAGACTCAGCTGGAAGTTAAAGGGAAGAATGAGAAGGAACTTTATGAATTGGAGCTGTAAGTTAAATCTTTGACAGAGAGCGAGATGGTGGTGGGGGACATCCGCCAGTAAAACCAGAGGTGAGAGCACAAAGCAATAAAGTAGGCAGACTCTGGTTTTTTTGCGAGGTAGATGCTCGAGAATATCCGGGTGGACCCTTGAGGCTCGGTCCCTAATTTGCATATGGTGAGCCTCCTTCCTCATGACCTTTGTCCAGAGTGGAATGCCTCCCCGGCTCCCGGCACATGATCAGGGCATGCTCAGTCACGATATCAGAGCATGATCAGTCACGAGCTCACTGACTGCACAGTCACGTGATCAGCGCCTCTCAGTCACGTGATCACCGTATGATAAACAAGTGATTAGTGAACCATCAGCCACGTGATCACTGCATGCTCAGTCAGGTAGTCAGTTCCTGATCAGCCACGTGATCAGTGCGTACACAGTCCCATGATCAGCTCCTGTCAGTCACTGATCCCTGCATGATAAACACGTGATCAGTGCATGATGAGCCAGGTTATCAGTGCCTGATCACCCACGTCATCAGTGCATGTGCAGTCACGTGATCAGTGCATGATAGCCACGTGATCAGTGCCTGCAGAGCCACGTGACAGGGCCTGCTGAGCTGCGTGATTCCTGCCGGCTCATCTGCATGATAATTGCCAGCTAAGCTGCGTGAATCGTGTCTGCTCAACTGCTTGACAATTGCCAGCTAAGCTGCATGATTCCTGCCTGGTCACCTGCTTGATTACTGCCAGTTGAGCAGTATGATTCGTCACTGCTGAGCTCCATGCTTATTGCCTGCTGAATGCGTTGTTCGTGTCTGCTCAGCTCTTTGATGATTGCCTCCTGAGGTCCCTGTTTCGGCACCACCTGCTGGGGACCAGCCCCAGGTGATCCAGGGTATGCGAAGGAGAGATGGCCTAGGCGACTATTTATATGCTCATCAGAGATATCAAGAATAATAGTATGAGGATAGCTCAGTAGGAAAATTCGGTGGAGAAAAGAGACGGAGTAGCTTGGTTTACTCGGGAGACCAATAAAACTTCAAGAGAAGAAGTTTGCACCACTTACGTAGGCCGCAGGCGCCCTCTCCAATAGTGGAAGGTGCCTCACCCTAGACACCTTCTCGAGTGGGTCTTAGCAGCCCAGGCATAAATAGTAAGCGTCGTTGTTTCCGCGCTCCAGATGGAGAAGCAGCTGGAAGTTAAAGGGAAGAATGACAAGGCACTTTATGAATTGGAGCTGTATTTTTACTCTTTGACAGAGAGAGGGAGATGTTGGTGGTGGACATCCCCCAGTAAAAGCAGAGGTGCGAGCCCAAAGCAATAAAGTAGGCAGACTCTAGTTTTTTTGGGGGGTAGATGCTCGAGAATATCTGGGTAGACTCCTCAGGCTGGACCCCGGATTTAGTATTCCGAGGCACCTTCCTCATGACCTTTGTTCAGTGTGGAATGCGTCCCCGGCTCCCGGCACATGATCAGGGCATGCTCAGTCTCGATATCAGTGCATGATCAGCCACGTGGTCACGGACTGCACAGTCACGTGATCAGCGCCTCTCAGTCACGTGATCACCGTATGATAAACACGTGATCAGTGAACGATCAGCCACGTGATCACTGCATGCGCAGTCAGGTGGTCAGTTCCTGATCAGCCACATGATCAGTGCGGGCACAGTCCCCTGATCAGCGCCTGTCAGTCACTGATCACTGCCTGATAAACACGTGATCAGTGCATGATGAGCCACGTGATCTGTGCCCGATCAGCCACGTCATCAGTGCCTGCGCAGTCACGTGATCAGTGCATGAAAGCCACGTGATCACTGCATGCACAGTCAGGTGGTCAGTTGCTGATCAGTCACGAGCTCACTGACTGCACAGTCACGTGATCAGCGCCTCTCAGTCACGTGATCACCATATGATAAACAAGTGATTAGTGAACGATCAGCCACGTGATCACTGCATGCTCAGTCAGGTAGTCAGTTCCTGATCAGCCACGTGATCAGTGCGTACACAGTCCCATGATCAGCTCCTGTCAGTCACTGATCCCTGCATGATAAACACGTGATCAGTGCATGATGAGCCAGGTTATCAGTGCCTGATCACCCACGTCATCAGTGCATGTGCAGTCACGTGATCAGTGCATGATAGCCACGTGATCAGTGCCTGCAGAGCCACGTGACAGGGCCTGCTGAGCTGCGTGATTCCTGCCGGCTCATCTGCATGATAATTGCCAGCTAAGCTGCGTGAATCGTGTCTGCTCAACTGCTTGACAATTGCCAGCTAAGCTGCATGATTCCTGCCTGGTCACCTGCTTGATTACTGCCAGTTGAGCAGTATGATTCGTCACTGCTGAGCTCCATGCTTATTGCCTGCTGAATGCGTTGTTCGTGTCTGCTCAGCTCTTTGATGATTGCGTCCTGAGGTCCCTGTTTCGGCACCACCTGCTGGGGACCAGCCCCAGGTGATCCAGGGTATGCGAAGGAGAGATGGCCTAGGCGACTATTTATATGCTCATCAGAGATATCAAGAATAATACTATGAGGATAGCTCAGTAGGAAAATTCGGTGAGAAAGAGACGATAGCTTGGTTTACCGGAGACCAATAAACTTCAAGAGAAGAAGTTTGCACCACTTACGGGCCGCAGGCGCCCTCAATAGTGGAAGGTGCCTCACCCTAGACACCTTCTCGAGTGGGTCTTAGCAGCCCAGGCATAAATAGTAAGCGTCGTTGTTTCCGCGCTCCAGATGGAGAAGCAGCTGGAAGTTAAAGGGAAGAATGACAAGGCACTTTATGAATTGGAGCTGTATTTTTACTCTTTGACAGAGAGAGGGAGATGTTGGTGGTGGACATCCCCCAGTAAAAGCAGAGGTGCGAGCCCAAAGCAATAAAGTAGGCAGACTCTAGTTTTTTTGGGGGGTAGATGCTCGAGAATATCTGGGTAGACTCCTCAGGCTGGACCCCGGATTTAGTATTCCGAGGCACCTTCCTCGTGACCTTTGTTCAGTGTGGAATGCGTCCCCGGCTCCCGGCACATGATCAGGGCATGCTCAGTCTCGATATCAGTGCATGATCAGCCACGTGGTCACGGACTGCACAGTCACGTGATCAGCGCCTCTCAGTCACGTGATCACCGTATGATAAACACGTGATCAGTGAACGATCAGCCACGTGATCACTGCATGCGCAGTCAGGTGGTCAGTTCCTGATCAGCCACATGATCAGTGCGGGCACAGTCCCCTGATCAGCGCCTGTCAGTCACTGATCACTGCCTGATAAACACGTGATCAGTGCATGATGAGCCACGTGATCTGTGCCCGATCAGCCACGTCATCAGTGCCTGCGCAGTCACGTGATCAGTGCATGAAAGCCACGTGATCACTGCATGCACAGTCAGGTGGTCAGTTCCTGATCAGCCACGTGATCAGTGCGTGCACAGTCCCATGATCAGCGCCTCTCAGTCACCTGATCACCGTATGATAAACACGTGATCAGTGAACAATCAGCCCGGTGATCACTGCATGCTCAGTTAGGTGGTCAGTTCCTGATCAGCCACCTTATCAGTGCGTGCACAGTCACATGATCAGCGCCTGGCAGTCACTGATCCCTGCATGATAAACACGTGATCAGTGCATGATGAGCCACGTGATCAGTGCCTGATCATCCACGTGATCAGTGCCTGCAGAGTCACGTGATCAGGGCTTGCTGAGCTGCGTGATTCCTGTCGGCTCATCTACATGATAATTGCCAGCTGAGCTGCATGATTCCTGTCTGCTCATCTGCTTGACAGTTGTGAGCTGAGCTGCGTGATTCCTGCCTGGTCCCCTGCTGGTTTATTGCTAATTGAGCAGCATGATTCGTCACTGCTGAGCTCCATGCTTATTGCCTGCTGATTGAGTGGTTCGTGTCTGCTCAGCTCTTTGATCATTGCCTTCTGAAGTCCCTGTTCGGGCGCCACCTCCCGGGGACCAGCCCCAGCTGATCCAGGGTATGCGAAGGAGAGATGTCCTAGGCGACTATTTATATGCTCATCAGAGATATCAACAATAATAGTATAAGGATAGCTCAGTAGGAAAATTCGGTGGAGAAAAGAGACTGAGTAGCTTGGTTTACGCGGGAGACCAATAAATCTTCAAGAAAAGAAGTTTGCACGACTTACGTAGGCCGCAGGCGCCCTCTCGAATAGCGGAAGTTGCCTCACACTAGACACCTTCCTGAGTGGGTCTTAGCAGCCAAGGCATAATTAGTAAGCGTGGTGGGTTCCGCGCTCTAGACGGAGACTCAGCTGGAAGTTAAAGGGAAGAATGAGAAGGAACTTTATGAATTGGAGCTGTAAGTTAAATCTTTGACAGAGAGCGAGATGGTGGTGGGGGACATCCGCCAGTAAAACCAGAGGTGAGAGCACAAAGCAATAAAGTAGGCAGACTCTGGTTTTTTTGGGGTAGATGCTCGAGAATATCCGGGTGGACCCTTGAGGCTCGGTCCCTAATTTGCATATGGTGAGCCTCCTTCCTCATGACCTTTGTCCAGAGTGGAATGCCTCCCTGGCTCCCGGCACATGATCAGGGCATGCTCAGTCACGATATCAGAGCATGATCAGTCACGAGCTCACTGACTGCACAGTCACGTGATCAGCGCCTCTCAGTCACGTGATCACCGTATGATAAACAAGTGATTAGTGAACCATCAGCCACGTGATCACTGCATGCTCAGTCAGGTAGTCAGTTCCTGATCAGCCACGTGATCAGTGCGTACACAGTCCCATGATCAGCTCCTGTCAGTCACTGATCCCTGCATGATAAACACGTGATCAGTGCATGATGAGCCAGGTTATCAGTGCCTGATCACCCACGTCATCAGTGCATGTGCAGTCACGTGATCAGTGCATGATAGCCACGTGATCAGTGCCTGCAGAGCCACGTGACAGGGCCTGCTGAGCTGCGTGATTCCTGCCGGCTCATCTGCATGATAATTGCCAGCTAAGCTGCGTGAATCGTGTCTGCTCAACTGCTTGACAATTGCCAGCTAAGCTGCATGATTCCTGCCTGGTCACCTGCTTGATTACTGCCAGTTGAGCAGTATGATTCGTCACTGCTGAGCTCCATGCTTATTGCCTGCTGAATGCGTTGTTCGTGTCTGCTCAGCTCTTTGATGATTGCCTCCTGAGGTCCCTGTTTCGGCACCACCTGCTGGGGACCAGCCCCAGGTGATCCAGGGTATGCGAAGGAGAGATGGCCTAGGCGACTATTTATATGCTCATCAGAGATATCAAGAATAATAGTATGAGGATAGCTCAGTAGGAAAATTCGGTGGAGAAAAGAGACGGAGTAGCTTGGTTTACTCGGGAGACCAATAAAACTTCAAGAGAAGAAGTTTGCACCACTTACGTAGGCCGCAGGCGCCCTCTCCAATAGTGGAAGGTGCCTCACCCTAGACACCTTCTCGAGTGGGTCTTAGCAGCCCAGGCATAAATAGTAAGCGTCGTTGTTTCCGCGCTCCAGATGGAGAAGCAGCTGGAAGTTAAAGGGAAGAATGACAAGGCACTTTATGAATTGGAGCTGTATTTTTACTCTTTGACAGAGAGAGGGAGATGTTGGTGGTGGACATCCCCCAGGAAAAGCAGAGGTGCGAGCCCAAAGCAATAAAGTAGGCAGACTCTAGTTTTTTTGGGGGGTAGATGCTCGAGAATATCTGGGTAGACTCCTCAGGCTGGACCCCGGATTTAGTATTCCGAGGCACCTTCCTCGTGACCTTTGTTCAGTGTGGAATGCGTCCCCGGCTCCCGGCACATGATCAGGGCATGCTCAGTCTCGATATCAGTGCATGATCAGCCACGTGGTCACGGACTGCACAGTCACGTGATCAGCGCCTCTCAGTCACGTGATCACCGTATGATAAACACGTGATCAGTGAACGATCAGCCACGTGATCACTGCATGCGCAGTCAGGTGGTCAGTTCCTGATCAGCCACATGATCAGTGCGGGCACAGTCCCCTGATCAGCGCCTGTCAGTCACTGATCACTGCCTGATAAACACGTGATCAGTGCATGATGAGCCACGTGATCTGTGCCCGATCAGCCACGTCATCAGTGCCTGCCCAGTCACGTGATCAGTGCATGAAAGCCACGTGATCACTGCATGCACAGTCAGGTGGTCAGTTCCTGATCAGTCACGAGCTCACTGACTGCACAGTCACGTGTTCAGCGCCTCTCAGTCACGTGATCACCATATGATAAACAAGTGATTAGTGAACGATCAGCCACGTGATCACTGCATGCTCAGTCAGGTAGTCAGTTCCTGATCAGCCACGTGATCAGTGCGTACACAGTCCCATGATCAGCTCCTGTCAGTCACTGATCCCTGCATGATAAACACGTGATCAGTGCATGATGAGCCAGGTTATCAGTGCCTGATCACCCACGTCATCAGTGCATGTGCAGTCACGTGATCAGTGCATGATAGCCACGTGATCAGTGCCTGCAGAGCCACGTGACAGGGCCTGCTGAGCTGCGTGATTCCTGCCGGCTCATCTGCATGATAATTGCCAGCTAAGCTGCGTGAATCGTGTCTGCTCAACTGCTTGACAATTGCCAGCTAAGCTGCATGATTCCTGCCTGGTCACCTGCTTGATTACTGCCAGTTGAGCAGTATGATTCGTCACTGCTGAGCTCCATGCTTATTGCCTGCTGAATGCGTTGTTCGTGTCTGCTCAGCTCTTTGATGATTGCATCCTGAGGTCCCTGTTTCGGCACCACCTGCTGGGGACCAGCCCCAGGTGATCCAGGGTATGCGAAGGAGAGATGGCCTAGGCGACTATTTATATGCTCATCAGAGATATCAAGAATAATAGTATGAGGATAGCTCAGTAGGAAAATTCGGTGGAGAAAAGAGACGGAGTAGCTTGGTTTACTCGGGAGACCAATAAAACTTCAAGAGAAGAAGTTTGCACCACTTACGTAGGCCGCAGGCGCCCTCTCCAATAGTGGAAGGTGCCTCACCCTAGACACCTTCTCGAGTGGGTCTTAGCAGCCCAGGCATAAATAGTAAGCGTCGTTGTTTCCGCGCTCCAGATGGAGAAGCAGCTGGAAGTTAAAGGGAAGAATGACAAGGCACTTTATGAATTGGAGCTGTATTTTTACTCTTTGACAGAGAGAGGGAGATGTTGGTGGTGGACATCCCCCAGTAAAAGCAGAGGTGCGAGCCCAAAGCAATAAAGTAGGCAGACTCTAGTTTTTTGGGGGGGTAGATGCTCGAGAATATCTGGGTAGACTCCTCAGGCTGGACCCCGGATTTAGTATTCCGAGGCACCTTCCTCGTGACCTTTGTTCAGTGTGGAATGCGTCCCCGGCTCCCGGCACATGATCAGGGCATGCTCAGTCTCGATATCAGTGCATGATCAGCCACGTGGTCACGGACTGCACAGTCACGTGATCAGCGCCTCTCAGTCACGTGATCACCGTATGATAAACACGTGATCAGTGAACGATCAGCCACGTGATCACTGCATGCGCAGTCAGGTGGTCAGTTCCTGATCAGCCACATGATCAGTGCGGGCACAGTCCCCTGATCAGCGCCTGTCAGTCACTGATCACTGCCTGATAAACACGTGATCAGTGCATGATGAGCCACGTGATCTGTGCCCGATCAGCCACGTCATCAGTGCCTGCGCAGTCACGTGATCAGCGCATGAAAGCCACGTGATCACTGCATGCACAGTCAGGTGGTCAGTTCCTGATCAGCCACGTGATCAGTGCGTGCACAGTCCCATGATCAGCGCCTCTCAGTCACCTGATCACCGTATGATAAACACGTGATCAGTGAACAATCAGCCCGGTGATCACTGCATGCTCAGTTAGGTGGTCAGTTCCTGATCAGCCACCTTATCAGTGCGTGCACAGTCACATGATCAGCGCCTGGCAGTCACTGATCCCTGCATGATAAACACGTGATCAGTGCATGATGAGCCACGTGATCAGTGCCTGATCATCCACGTGATCAGTGCATGCGCACTCACGTGATCAGTGCCTGCAGAGTCACGTGATCAGGGCTTGCTGAGCTGCGTGATTCCTGTCGGCTCATCTACATGATAATTGCCAGCTGAGCTGCATGATTCCTGTCTGCTCATCTGCTTGACAGTTGTGAGCTGAGCTGCGTGATTCCTGCCTGGTCCCCTGCTGGTTTATTGCTAATTGAGCAGCATGATTCGTCACTGCTGAGCTCCATGCTTATTGCCTGCTGATTGAGTGGTTCGTGTCTGCTCAGCTCTTTGATCATTGCCTCCTGAAGTCCCTGTTCGGGCGCCACCTCCCGGGGACCAGCCCCAGCTGATCCAGGGTATGCGAAGGAGAGATGTCCTAGGCGACTATTTATATGCTCATCAGAGATATCAACAATAATAGTATAAGGATAGCTCAGTAGGAAAATTCGGTGGAGAAAAGAGACTGAGTAGCTTGGTTTACGCGGGAGACCAATAAATCTTCAAGAAAAGAAGTTTGCACGACTTACGTAGGCCGCAGGCGCCCTCTCGAATAGCGGAAGTTGCCTCACACTAGACACCTTCCTGAGTGGGTCTTAGCAGCCAAGGCATAATTAGTAAGCGTGGTGGGTTCCGCGCTCTAGACGGAGACTCAGCTGGAAGTTAAAGGGAAGAATGAGAAGGAACTTTATGAATTGGAGCTGTAAGTTAAATCTTTGACAGAGAGCGAGATGGTGGTGGGGGACATCCGCCAGTAAAACCAGAGGTGAGAGCACAAAGCAATAAAGTAGGCAGACTCTGGTTTTTTTGCGAGGTAGATGCTCGAGAATATCCGGGTGGACCCTTGAGGCTCGGTCCCTAATTTGCATATGGTGAGCCTCCTTCCTCATGACCTTTGTCCAGAGTGGAATGCCTCCCCGGCTCCCGGCACATGATCAGGGCATGCTCAGTCACGATATCAGAGCATGATCAGTCACGAGCTCACTGACTGCACAGTCACGTGATCAGCGCCTCTCAGTCACGTGATCACCGTATGATAAACAAGTGATTAGTGAACGATCAGCCACGTGATCACTGCATGCTCAGTCAGGTAGTCAGTTCCTGATCAGCCACGTGATCAGTGCGTACACAGTCCCATGATCAGCTCCTGTCAGTCACTGATCCCTGCATGATAAACACGTGATCAGTGCATGATGAGCCAGGTTATCAGTGCCTGATCACCCACGTCATCAGTGCATGTGCAGTCACGTGATCAGTGCATGATAGCCACGTGATCAGTGCCTGCAGAGCCACGTGACAGGGCCTGCTGAGCTGCGTGATTCCTGCCGGCTCATCTGCATGATAATTGCCAGCTAAGCTGCGTGAATCGTGTCTGCTCAACTGCTTGACAATTGCCAGCTAAGCTGCATGATTCCTGCCTGGTCACCTGCTTGATTACTGCCAGTTGAGCAGTATGATTCGTCACTGCTGAGCTCCATGCTTATTGCCTGCTGAATGCGTTGTTCGTGTCTGCTCAGCTCTTTGATGATTGCCTCCTGAGGTCCCTGTTTCGGCACCACCTGCTGGGGACCAGCCCCAGGTGATCCAGGGTATGCGAAGGAGAGATGGCCTAGGCGACTATTTATATGCTCATCAGAGATATCAAGAATAATAGTATGAGGATAGCTCAGTAGGAAAATTCGGTGGAGAAAAGAGACGGAGTAGCTTGGTTTACTCGGGAGACCAATAAAACTTCAAGAGAAGAAGTTTGCACCACTTACGTAGGCCGCAGGCGCCCTCTCCAATAGTGGAAGGTGCCTCACCCTAGACACCTTCTCGAGTGGGTCTTAGCAGCCCAGGCATAAATAGTAAGCGTCGTTGTTTCCGCGCTCCAGATGGAGAAGCAGCTGGAAGTTAAAGGGAAGAATGACAAGGCACTTTATGAATTGGAGCTGTATTTTTACTCTTTGACAGAGAGAGGGAGATGTTGGTGGTGGACATCCCCCAGTAAAAGCAGAGGTGCGAGCCCAAAGCAATAAAGTAGGCAGACTCTAGTTTTTTTGGGGGGTAGATGCTCGAGAATATCTGGGTAGACTCCTCAGGCTGGACCCCGGATTTAGTATTCCGAGGCACCTTCCTCATGACCTTTGTTCAGTGTGGAATGCGTCCCCGGCTCCCGGCACATGATCAGGGCATGCTCAGTCTCGATATCAGTGCATGATCAGCCACGTGGTCACGGACTGCACAGTCACGTGATCAGCGCCTCTCAGTCACGTGATCACCGTATGATAAACACGTGATCAGTGAACGATCAGCCACGTGATCACTGCATGCGCAGTCAGGTGGTCAGTTCCTGATCAGCCACATGATCAGTGCGGGCACAGTCCCCTGATCAGCGCCTGTCAGTCACTGATCACTGCCTGATAAACACGTGATCAGTGCATGATGAGCCACGTGATCTGTGCCCGATCAGCCACGTCATCAGTGCCTGCGCAGTCACGTGATCAGTGCATGAAAGCCACGTGATCACTGCATGCACAGTCAGGTGGTCAGTTCCTGATCAGCCACGTGATCAGTGCGTGCACAGTCCCATGATCAGCGCCTCTCAGTCACCTGATCACCGTATGATAAACACGTGATCAGTGAACAATCAGCCCGGTGATCACTGCATGCTCAGTTAGGTGGTCAGTTCCTGATCAGCCACCTTATCAGTGCGTGCACAGTCACATGATCAGCGCCTGGCAGTCACTGATCCCTGCATGATAAACACGTGATCAGTGCATGATGAGCCACGTGATCAGTGCCTGATCATCCACGTGATCAGTGCATGCGCACTCACGTGATCAGTGCCTGCAGAGTCACGTGATCAGGGCTTGCTGAGCTGCGTGATTCCTGTCGGCTCATCTACATGATAATTGCCAGCTGAGCTGCATGATTCCTGTCTGCTCATCTGCTTGACAGTTGTGAGCTGAGCTGCGTGATTTCTGCCTGGTCCCCTGCTGGTTTATTGCTAATTGAGCAGCATGATTCGTCACTGCTGAGCTCCATGCTTATTGCCTGCTGATTGAGTGGTTCGTGTCTGCTCAGCTCTTTGATCATTGCCTCCTGAAGTCCCTGTTCGGGCGCCACCTCCCGGGGACCAGCCCCAGCTGATCCAGGGTATGCGAAGGAGAGATGTCCTAGGCGACTATTTATATGCTCATCAGAGATATCAACAATAATAGTATAAGGATAGCTCAGTAGGAAAATTCGGTGGAGAAAAGAGACTGAGTAGCTTGGTTTACGCGGGAGACCAATAAATCTTCAAGAAAAGAAGTTTGCACGACTTACGTAGGCCGCAGGCGCCCTCTCGAATAGCGGAAGTTGCCTCACACTAGACACCTTCCTGAGTGGGTCTTAGCAGCCAAGGCATAATTAGTAAGCGTGGTGGGTTCCGCGCTCTAGACGGAGACTCAGCTGGAAGTTAAAGGGAAGAATGAGAAGGAACTTTATGAATTGGAGCTGTAAGTTAAATCTTTGACAGAGAGCGAGATGGTGGTGGGGGACATCCGCCAGTAAAACCAGAGGTGAGAGCACAAAGCAATAAAGTAGGCAGACTCTGGTTTTTGGGGTAGATGCTCGAGAATATCCGGGTGGACCCTTGAGGCTCGGTCCCTAATTTGCATATGGTGAGCCTCCTTCCTCATGACCTTTGTCCAGAGTGGAATGCCTCCCCGGCTCCCGGCACATGATCAGGGCATGCTCAGTCACGATATCAGAGCATGATCAGTCACGAGCTCACTGACTGCACAGTCACGTGATCAGCGCCTCTCAGTCACGTGATCACCGTATGATAAACAAGTGATTAGTGAACGATCAGCCACGTGATCACTGCATGCTCAGTCAGGTAGTCAGTTCCTGATCAGCCACGTGATCAGTGCGTACACAGTCCCATGATCAGCTCCTGTCAGTCACTGATCCCTGCATGATAAACACGTGATCAGTGCATGATGAGCCAGGTTATCAGTGCCTGATCACCCACGTCATCAGTGCATGTGCAGTCACGTGATCAGTGCATGATAGCCACGTGATCAGTGCCTGCAGAGCCACGTGACAGGGCCTGCTGAGCTGCGTGATTCCTGCCGGCTCATCTGCATGATAATTGCCAGCTAAGCTGCGTGAATCGTGTCTGCTCAACTGCTTGACAATTGCCAGCTAAGCTGCATGATTCCTGCCTGGTCACCTGCTTGATTACTGCCAGTTGAGCAGTATGATTCGTCACTGCTGAGCTCCATGCTTATTGCCTGCTGAATGCGTTGTTCGTGTCTGCTCAGCTCTTTGATCATTGCCTCCTGAGGTCCCTGTTTCGGCACCACCTGCTGGGGACCAGCCCCAGGTGATCCAGGGTATGCGAAGGAGAGATGGCCTAGGCGACTATTTATATGCTCATCAGAGATATCAAGAATAATAGTATGAGGATAGCTCAGTAGGAAAATTCGGTGGAGAAAAGAGACGGAGTAGCTTGGTTTACTCGGGAGACCAATAAAACTTCAAGAGAAGAAGTTTGCACCACTTACGTAGGCCGCAGGCGCCCTCTCCAATAGTGGAAGGTGCCTCACCCTAGACACCTTCTCGAGTGGGTCTTAGCAGCCCAGGCATAAATAGTAAGCGTCGTTGTTTCCGCGCTCCAGATGGAGAAGCAGCTGGAAGTTAAAGGGAAGAATGACAAGGCACTTTATGAATTGGAGCTGTATTTTTACTCTTTGACAGAGAGAGGGAGATGTTGGTGGTGGACATCCCCCAGTAAAAGCAGAGGTGCGAGCCCAAAGCAATAAAGTAGGCAGACTCTAGTTTTTTTGGGGGGTAGATGCTCGAGAATATCTGGGTAGACTCCTCAGGCTGGACCCCGGATTTAGTATTCCGAGGCACCTTCCTCGTGACCTTTGTTCAGTGTGGAATGCGTCCCCGGCTCCCGGCACATGATCAGGGCATGCTCAGTCTCGATATCAGTGCATGATCAGCCACGTGGTCACGGACTGCACAGTCACGTGATCAGCGCCTCTCAGTCACGTGATCACCGTATGATAAACACGTGATCAGTGAACGATCAGCCACGTGATCACTGCATGCGCAGTCAGGTGGTCAGTTCCTGATCAGCCACATGATCAGTGCGTGCACAGTCCCCTGATCAGCGCCTGTCAGTCACTGATCACTGCCTGATAAACACGTGATCAGTGCCCGATCAGCCACGTCATCAGTGCATGCGCAGTCACGTGATCAGTGCATGAAAGCCACGTGATCACTGCATGCACAGTCAGGTGGTCAGTTCCTGATCAGCCACGTGATCAGTGCGTGCACAGTCCCATGATCAGCGCCTCTCAGTCACCTGATCACCGTATGATAAACACGTGATCAGTGAACAATCAGCCCGGTGATCACTGCATGCTCAGTTAGGTGGTCAGTTCCTGATCAGCCACCTTATCAGTGCGTGCACAGTCACATGATCAGCGCCTGGCAGTCACTGATCCCTGCATGATAAACACGTGATCAGTGCATGATGAGCCACGTGATCAGTGCCTGATCATCCACGTGATCAGTGCATGCGCACTCACGTGATCAGTGCCTGCAGAGTCACGTGATCAGGGCTTGCTGAGCTGCGTGATTCCTGTCGGCTCATCTACATGATAATTGCCAGCTGAGCTGCATGATTCCTGTCTGCTCATCTGCTTGACAGTTGCGAGCTGAGCTGCGTGATTCCTGCCTGGTCCCCTGCTGGTTTATTGCTAATTGAGCAGCATGATTCGTCACTGCTGAGCTCCATGCTTATTGCCTGCTGATTGAGTGGTTCGTGTCTGCTCAGCTCTTTGATCATTGCCTCCTGAAGTCCCTGTTCGGGCGCCACCTCCCGGGGACCAGCCCCAGCTGATCCAGGGTATGCGAAGGAGAGATGTCCTAGGCGACTATTTATATGCTCATCAGAGATATCAACAATAATAGTATAAGGATAGCTCAGTAGGAAAATTCGGTGGAGAAAAGAGACTGAGTAGCTTGGTTTACGCGGGAGACCAATAAATCTTCAAGAAAAGAAGTTTGCACGACTTACGTAGGCCGCAGGCGCCCTCTCGAATAGCGGAAGTTGCCTCACACTAGACACCTTCCTGAGTGGGTCTTAGCAGCCAAGGCATAATTAGTAAGCGTGGTGGGTTCCGCGCTCTAGACGGAGACTCAGCTGGAAGTTAAAGGGAAGAATGAGAAGGAACTTTATGAATTGGAGCTGTAAGTTAAATCTTTGACAGAGAGCGAGATGGTGGTGGGGGACATCCGCCAGTAAAACCAGGTGAGAGCACAAAGCAATAAAGTAGGCAGACTCTGGTTTTTTTGGGGTAGATGCTCGAGAATATCCGGGTGGACCCTTGAGGCTCGGTCCCATTTGCATATGGTGAGCCTCCTTCCTCATGACCTTTGTCAGAGTGGAATGCCTCCCCGGCTCCCGGCACATGATCAGGGCATGCTCAGTCACGATATCAGAGCATGATCAGTCACGAGCTCACTGACTGCACAGTCACGTGATCAGCGCCTCAGTCACGTGATCACCGTATGATAAACAAGTGATTAGTGAACGATCAGCCACGTGATCACTGCATGCTCAGTCAGGTAGTCAGTTCCTGATCAGCCACGTGATCAGTGCGTACACAGTCCCATGATCAGCTCCTGTCAGTCACTGATCCCTGCATGATAAACACGTGATCAGTGCATGATGAGCCAGGTTATCAGTGCCTGATCACCCACGTCATCAGTGCATGTGCAGTCACGTGATCAGTGCATGATAGCCACGTGATCAGTGCCTGCAGAGCCACGTGACAGGGCCTGCTGAGCTGCGTGATTCTGCCGGCTCATCTGCATGATAATTGCCAGCTAAGCTGCGTGAATCGTGTCTGCTCAACTGCTTGACAATTGCCAGCTAAGCTGCATGATTCCTGCCTGGTCACCTGCTTGATTACTGCCAGTTGAGCAGTATGATTCGTCACTGCTGAGCTCCATGCTTATTGCCTGCTGAATGCGTTGTTCGTGTCTGCTCAGCTCTTTGATCATTGCCTCCTGAGGTCCTGTTTCGGCACCACCTGCTGGGGACCAGCCCCAGGTGATCCAGGTATGCGAAGGAGAGATGGCCTAGGCGACTATTTATATGCTCATAGAGATATCAAGAATAATAGTATGAGGATAGCTCAGTAGGAAAATTCGGTGGAGAAAAGAGACGGAGTAGCTTGGTTTACTCGGGAGACCAATAAAACTTCAAGAGAAGAAGTTTGCACCACTTACGTAGGCCGCAGGCGCCCTCTCCAATAGTGGAAGGTGCCTCACCCTAGACACCTTCTCGAGGGGTCTTAGCAGCCCAGGCATAAATAGTAAGCGTCGTTGTTTCCGCGCTCAGATGGAGAAGCAGCTGGAAGTTAAAGGGAAGAATGACAAGGCACTTTATGAATTGGAGCTGTATTTTTACTCTTTGACAGAGAGAGGGAGATGTTGGTGGTGGACATCCCCCAGTAAAAGCAGAGGTGCGAGCCCAAAGCAATAAAGTAGGCAGACTCTAGTTTTTTGGGGGGGTAGATGCTCGAGAATATCTGGGTAGACTCCTCAGGCTGGACCCCGGATTTAGTATTCCGAGGCACCTTCCTCATGACCTTTGTTCAGGGTGGAATGCGTCCCCGGCTCCCGGCACATGATCAGGGCATGCTCAGTCTCGATATCAGTGCATGATCAGCCACGTGGTCACGGACTGCACAGTCACGTGATCAGCGCCTCTCAGTCACGTGATCACCGTATGATAAACACGTGATCAGTGAACGATCAGCCACGTGATCACTGCATGCGCAGTCAGGTGGTCAGTTCCTGATCAGCCACGTGATCAGTGCGTACACAGTCCCATGATCACGCCTGTCAGTCACTGATCCCTGCATGATAAACAGGTGATCAGTGCATGATGAGCCAGGTTATCAGTGCCTGATCACCCACGTCATCAGTGCATGTGCAGTCACGTGATCAGTGCATGATAGCCACGTGATCAGTGCCTGCAGAGCCACGTGACAGGGCCTGCTGAACTGCGTGATTCCTGCCGGCTCATCTGCATGATAATTGCCAGCTAAGCTGCGTGAATCGTGTCTGCTCAACTGCTTGACAATTGCCAGCTAAGCTGCATGATTCCTGCCTGGTCACCTGCTTGATTACTGCCAGTTGAGCAGTATGATTCGTCACTGCTGAGCTCCATGCTTATTGCCTGCTGAATGCGTTGTTCGTGTCTGCTCAGCTCTTTGATGATTGCCTCCTGAGGTCCCTGTTTCGGCGCCACCTGCTGGGGACCAGCCCCAGGTGATCCAGGGTATTTGAAGGAGAGAAGGCCTAGGCGACTATTTATATGCTCATCAGAGATATCAAGAATAATAGTATGAGGATAGCTCAGTAGGAAAATTCGGTGGAGAAAAGAGACGGAGTAGCTTGGTTTACTCGGGAGACCAATAAAACTTCATGAGAAGAAGTTTGCACCACTTACGTAGGCCGCAGGCGCCCTCTCCAATAGTGGAAGGTGCCTCACCCTAGACACCTTCTCGAGTGGGTCTTAGCAGCCCAGGCATAAATAGTAAGCGTCGTTGTTTCCGCGCTCCAGATGGAGAAGCAGCTGGAAGTTAAAGGGAAGAATGACAAGGCACTTTATGAATTGGAGCTGTATTTTTACTCTGACAGAGAGAGGAGATTTGGTGGTGGACACCCCCAGTAAAGCAAGTGCGAGCCCAAAGCAATAAAGTAGGCAGACTCTAGTTTTTTTGGGGGGTAGATGCTCGAGAATATCTGGGTAGACTCTCAGGCTGGACCCGATTTAGTATTCCGAGGCACCTTCCTCATGACCTTTGTTCAGTGTGGAATGCGTCCCCGGCTCCCGGCACATGATCAGGGCATGCTCAGTCTCGATATCAGTGCATGATCAGCCACGTGGTCACGGACTGCACAGTCACGTGATCAGCGCCTCTCAGTCACGTGATCACTATGATAAACACGTGATCAGTGAACGATCAGCCACGTGATCACTGCATGCGCAGTCAGGTGGTCAGTTCCTGATCAGCCACATGATCAGTGCGGGCACAGTCCCCTGATCAGCGCCTGTCAGTCACTGATCACTGCCTGATAAACACGTGATCAGTGCATGATGAGCCACGTGATCTGTGCCCGATCAGCCACGTCATCAGTGCCTGGGCAGTCACGTGATCAGTGCATGAAAGCCACGTGATCACTGCATGCACAGTCAGGTGGTCAGTTCCTGATCAGCCACGTGATCAGTGCGTGCACAGTCCCATGATCAGCGCCTCTCAGTCACCTGATCACCGTATGATAAACACGTGATCAGTGAACAATCAGCCCGGTGATCACTGCATGCTCAGTTAGGTGGTCAGTTCCTGATCAGCCACCTTATCAGTGCGTGCACAGTCACATGATCAGCGCCTGGCAGTCACTGATCCCTGCATGATAAACACGTGATCAGTGCATGATGAGCCACGTGATCAGTGCCTGATCATCCACGTGATCAGTGCATGCGCACTCACGTGATCAGTGCCTGCAGAGTCACGTGATCAGGGCTTGCTGAGCTGCGTGATTCCTGTCGGCTCATCTACATGATAATTGCCAGCTGAGCTGCATGATTCCTGTCTGCTCATCTGCTTGACAGTTGCGAGCTGAGCTGCGTGATTCCTGCCTGGTCCCCTGCTGGTTTATTGCTAATTGAGCAGCATGATTCGTCACTGCTGAGCTCCATGCTTATTGCCTGCTGATTGAGTGGTTCGTGTCTGCTCAGCTCTTTGATCATTGCCTCCTGAAGTCCCTGTTCGGGCGCCACCTCCCGGGGACCAGCCCCAGCTGATCCAGGGTATGCGAAGGAGAGATGTCCTAGGCGACTATTTATATGCTCATCAGAGATATCAACAATAATAGTATAAGGATAGCTCAGTAGGAAAATTCGGTGGAGAAAGAGACTGAGTAGCTTGGTTTACGCGGAGACAATAAATCTTCAGAAAAGAAGTTTGCACGACTACGTAGGCCGCAGGCGCCTTCGAATAGCGAAGTTGCCTCACACTAGACACCTTCCTGAGTGGGTCTTAGCAGCCAAGGCATAATTAGTAAGCGTGGTGGGTTCCGCGCCTAGACGGAGACTCAGCTGGAAGTTAAAGGGAAGAATGAGAAGGAACTTTATGAATTGGAGCTGTAAGTTAAATCTTTGACAGAGAGCGAGATGGTGGTGGGGGACATCCGCCAGTAAAACCAGAGGTGAGAGCACAAAGCAATAAAGTAGGCAGACTCGTTTTTTTGCGAGGTAGATGCTCGAGAATATCCGGGTGGACCCTTGAGGCTCGGTCCCTAATTTGCATATGGTGAGCCTCCTTCCTCATGACCTTTGTCCAGAGTGGAATGCCTCCCGGCTCCCGGCACATGATCAGGGCATGCTCAGTCACGATATCAGAGCATGATCAGTCACGAGCTCACTGACTGCACAGTCACGTGATCAGCGCCTCTCAGTCACGTGATCACCGTATGATAAACAAGTGATTAGTGAACGATCAGCCACGTGATCACTGCATGCTCAGTCAGGTAGTCAGTTCCTGATCAGCCACGTGATCAGTGCGTACACAGTCCCATGATCAGCTCCTGTCAGTCACTGATCCCTGCATGATAAACACGTGATCAGTGCATGATGAGCCAGGTTATCAGTGCCTGATCACCCACGTCATCAGTGCATGCAGTCACGTGATCAGTGCATGATAGCCACGTGATCAGTGCCTGCAGAGCCACGTGACAGGGCCTGCTGAGCTGCGGATTCCTGCCGGCTCATCTGCATGATAATTGCCAGCTAAGCTGCGTGAATCGTGTCTGCTCAACTGCTTGACAATTGCCAGCTAAGCTGCATGATTCCTGCCTGGTCACCTGCTTGATTACTGCCAGTTGAGCAGTATGATTCGTCACTGCTGAGCTCCATGCTTATTGCCTGCTGAATGCGTTGTTCGTGTCTGCTCAGCTCTTTGATGATTGCCTCCTGAGGTCCCTGTTTCGGCACCACCTGTGGGGACCAGCCCAGGTGATCCAGGGTATGCGAAGGAGAGATGGCCTAGGCGACTATTTATATGCTCATCAGAGATATCAAGAATAATAGTATGAGATAGCTCAGTAGGAAAATTCGGTGGAGAAAAGAGACGGAGTAGCTTGGTTTACTCGGGAGACCAATAAAACTTCAAGAAGAAGTTTGCACCACTTACGTAGGCCGCAGGCGCCCTCTCCAATAGTGGAAGGTGCCTCACCCTAGACACCTTCTCGAGTGGGTCTTAGCAGCCCAGGCATAATAGTAAGCGTCGTTGTTTCCGCGCTCCAGATGGAGAAGCAGCTGGAAGTTAAAGGGAAGAATGACAAGGCACTTTATGAATTGGAGCTGTATTTTTACTCTTGACAGAGAGGGAGATGTTGGTGGTGGACATCCCCCAGTAAAAGCAGAGTGCGAGCCCAAAGCAATAAAGTAGGCAGACTCTAGTTTTGGGGGGGTAGATGCTCGAGAATATCTGGGTAGACTCTCAGGCTGGACCCCGGATTTAGTATTCCGAGCACCTTCCTCATGACCTTTGTTCAGTGTGGAATGCGTCCCGGCTCCGGCACATGATCAGGGCATGCTCAGTCTCGATATCAGTGCATGATCAGCCACGTGGTCACGGACTGCACAGTCACGTGATCAGCGCCTCTCAGTCACGTGATCACCGTATGATAAACACGTGATCAGTGAACGATCAGCCACGTGATCACTGCATGCGCAGTCAGGTGGTCAGTTCCTGATCAGCCACATGATCAGTGCGGGCACAGTCCCCTGATCAGCGCCTGTCAGTCACTGATCACTGCCTGATAAACACGTGATCAGTGCATGATGAGCCACGTGATCTGTGCCCGATCAGCCACGTCATCAGTGCCTGCGAAGTCACGTGATCAGTGCATGAAAGCCACGTGATCACTGCATGCACAGTCAGGTGGTCAGTTCCTGATCAGTCACGAGCTCACTGACTGCACAGTCACGTGATCAGCGCCTCTCAGTCACGTGATCACCATATGATAAACAAGTGATTAGTGAACGATCAGCCACGTGATCACTGCATGCTCAGTCAGGTAGTCAGTTCCTGATCAGCCACGTGATCAGTGCGTACACAGTCCCATGATCAGCTCCTGTCAGTCACTGATCCCTGCATGATAAACACGTGATCAGTGCATGATGAGCCAGGTTATCAGTGCCTGATCACCCACGTCATCAGTGCATGTGCAGTCACGTGATCAGTGCATGATAGCCACGTGATCAGTGCCTGCAGAGCCACGTGACAGGGCCTGCTGGCTGCGTGATTCCTGCCGGCTCATCTGCATGATAATTGCCAGCTAAGCTGCGTGAATCATGTCTGCTCAACTGCTTGACAATTGCCAGCTAAGCTGCATGATTCCTGCCTGGTCACCTGCTTGATTACTGCCAGTTGAGCAGTATGATTGGTCACTGCTGAGCTCCATGCTTATTGCCTGCTGAATGCGTTGTTCGTGTCTGCTCAGCTCTTTGATGATTGCCTCCTGAGGTCCCTGTTTCGGCGCCACCTGCTGGGGACCAGCCCCAGGTGATCCAGGGTATGCGAAGGAGAGATGGCCTAGGCGACTATTTATATGCTCATCAGAGATATCAAGAATAATAGTATGAGGATAGCTCAGTAGGAAAATTCGGTGAGAAAGAGAGGGAGTAGCTTGGTTTACTCGGGAGACCAATAAAACTTCAAGAAGAAGTTTGCACCACTTACGTAGGCCGCAGGCGCCTCTCAATAGTGGAAGGTGCCTCACCCTAGACACCTTCTCGAGTGGGTCTTAGCAGCCCAGGCATAAATAGTAAGCGTCGTTGTTTCCGCGCTCCAGATGGAGAAGCAGCTGGAAGTTAAAGGAAGAATGACAAGGCACTTTATGAATTGGAGCTGTATTTTTACTCTTTGACAGAGGAGATGTTGGTGGTGGACACCCCCAGTAAAAGCAGAGGTGCGAGCCAAAGCAATAAAGTAGGCAGACTCTAGTTTTTTGGGGGTAGGTGCTCGAGAATATCTGGGTAGACTCCTCAGGCTGGACCCCGGATTTAGTATTCCGAGGCACCTTCCTCATGACCTTTGTTCAGTGTGGAATGCGTCCCCGGCTCCCGGCACATGATCAGGGCATGCTCAGTCTCGATATCAGTGCATGATCAGCCACGTGGTCACGGACTGCACAGTCACGTGATCAGCGCCTCTCAGTCACGTGATCACCGTATGATAAACACGTGATCAGTGAACGATCAGCCACGTGATCACTGCATGCGCAGTCAGGTGGTCAGTTCCTGATCAGCCACATGATCAGTGCGTGCACAGTCCCCTGATCAGCGCCTGTCAGTCACTGATCACTGCCTGATAAACACGTGATCAGTGCATGATGAGCCACGTGATCTGTGCCCGATCGCCACGTCATCGTGCCTGCGCAGTCACGTGATCAGTGCATGAAAGCCACGTGATCACTGCATGCACAGTCAGGTGGTCAGTTCCTGATCAGCCACGTGATCAGTGCGTGCACAGTCCCATGATCAGCACCTCTCAGTCACCTGATCACCGTATGATAAACACGTGATCAGTGAACAATCAGCCCGGTGATCACTGCATGCTCAGTTAGGTGGTCAGTTCCTGATCAGCCACCTTATCAGTGCGTGCACAGTCACATGATCAGCGCCTGGCAGTCACTGATCCCTGCATGATAAACACGTGATCAGTGCATGATGAGCCACGTGATCAGTGCCTGATCATCCACGTGATCAGTGCATGCGCACTCACGTGATCAGTGCCTGCAGAGTCACGTGATCAGGGCTTGCTGAGCTGCGTGATTCCTGTCGGCTCATCTACAAGATAATTGCCAGCTGAGCTGCATGATTCCTGTCTGCTCATCTGCTTGACAGTTGCGAGCTGAGCTTCGTGATTCCTGCCTGGTCCCCTGCTGGTTTATTGCTAATTGAGCAGCATGATTCGTCACTGCTGAGCTCCATGGTTATTGCCTGCTGATTGAGTGGTTCGTGTCGGCTCAGCTCTTTGATCATTGCCTCCTGAAGTCCCTGTTCGGGCGCCACCTCCGGGGACCAGCCCCAGCTGATCCAGGGTATGCGAAGAGATGTCCTAGGCGACTATTTATATGCTCATCAGAGATATCAACAATAATAGTATAAGGATACTCATAGGAAAATTCGTGAGAAAGAGACTGAGTAGCTTGGTTTAGCGGAGACCAATAAATTCAAGAAAGAAGTTTGCACGACTTACGTAGGCCGCAGGCGCCTTCGAATAGCGGAAGTTGCCTCACACTAGACACCTTCCTGAGTGGGTCTTAGCAGCCAAGGCATAATTAGTAAGCGTGGTGGGTTCCCGCCTAGACGGAGACTCAGCTGGAAGTTAAAGGAAGAATGAGAAGGAACTTTATGAATTGGAGCTGTAAGTTAAATCTTTGACAGAGCAGATGGTGGTGGGGACACCGCCAGTAAAACCAGAGGTGAGAGCACAAAGCAATAAAGTAGGCAGACTCTGGTTTTTTTGGGGTAGATGTCGAGAATATCCGGTGGACCCTTGAGGCTCGGTCCCTAATTTGCATGGTGAGCCTCCTTCCTCATGACCTTTGTCCAGAGTGGAATGCCTCCCGGCTCCCGGCACATGATCAGGCATGCTCAGTCACGATATCAGAGCATGATCAGTCACGAGCTCACTGACTGCACAGTCACGTGATCAGCGCCTCTCAGTCACGTGATCACCGTAAGATAAACAAGTGATTAGTGAACGATCAGCCACGTGATCACTGCATGCTCAGTCAGGTAGTCAGTTCCTGATCAGCCACGTGATCAGTGTGTACACAGTCCCATGATCAGCTCCTGTCAGTCACTGATCCCTGCATGATAAACACGTGATCAGTGCATGATGAGCCAGGTTATCAGTGCCTGATCACCCACGTCATCAGTGCATGCAGTCACGTGATCAGTGCATGATAGCCACGTGATCAGTGCCTGCAGAGCCACGTGACAGGGCCTGCTGAGCTGCGTGATTCCTGCCGGCTCATCTGCATGATAATTGCCAGCTAAGCTGCGTGAATCGTGTCTGCTCAACTGCTTGACAATTGCCAGCTAAGCTGCATGATTCCTGCCTGGTCACCTGCTTGATTACTGCCAGTTGAGCAGTATGATTCGTCACTGCTGAGCCCATGCTTATTGCCTGCTGAATGCGTTGTTCGTGTCTGCTCAGCTCTTTGATGATTGCCTCCTGAGGTCCCTGTTTCGCGCCACCTGCTGGGGACCAGCCCAGGTGATCCAGGGTATGCGAAGGAGAGATGGCCTAGGCGACTATTTATATGCTCATCAGAGATATCAAGAATAATAGTATGAGGATAGCTCAGTAGGAAAATTCGGTGGAGAAAGAGACGAGTAGCTGGTTTACTCGGAGACCAATAAAACTTCAGAAAAGTTTGCACCACTTACGAGGCCGCAGGCGCCTCTCAATAGGGAAGGTGCCTCACCCTAGACACCTTCTCAGTGGGTCTTAGCAGCCCAGGCATAAATAGTAAGCGTCGTTGTTTCCCGCTCCAGATGGAGAAGCAGCTGGAAGTTAAAGGAAGAATGACAAGGCACTTTATGAATTGGAGCTGTATTTTTACTCTTTGACAGAGAGAGGAGATGTTGGTGGTGGACATCCCCCAGTAAAGCAGAGGTGCGAGCCCAAAGCAATAAGTAGGCAGACTCTAGTTTTGGGGGGTAGATGCTCGAGAATATCTGGGTAGACTCCTCAGGCTGGACCCCGGATTTAGTATCCGAGGCACCTTCCTCATGACCTTTGTTCAGTGTGGAATGTCCCGCTCGGCACATGATCAGGCATGCTCAGTCTCGATATCAGTGCATGATCAGCCACGTGGTCACGGACTGCACAGTCACGTGATCAGCGCCTCTCAGTCACGTGATCACCGTATGATAAACACGTGATCAGTGAACGATCAGCCACGTGATCACTGCATGCGCAGTCAGGTGGTCAGTTCCTGATCAGCCACATGATCAGTGCGGGCACAGTCCCCTGATCAGCGCCTGTCAGTCACTGATCACTGCCTGATAAACACGTGATCAGTGAACAATCAGCCCGGTGATCACTGCATGCTCAGTTAGGTGGTCAGTTCCTGATCAGCCACCTTATCAGTGCGTGCACAGTCACATGATCAGCGCCTGGCAGTCACTGATCCCTGCATGATAAACACGTGATCAGTGCATGATGAGCCACGTGATCAGTGCCTGATCATCCTCATGATCAGTACATGCGCACTCACGTGATCAGTGCCTGCAGAGTCACGTGATCAGGGCTTGCTGAGCTGCGTGATTCCTGTCGGCTCATCTACATGATAATTGCCAGCTGAGCTGCATGATTCCTGTCTGCTCATCTGCTTGACAGTTGCGAGCTGAGCTGCGTGATTCCTGCCTGGTCCCCTGCTGGTTTATTGCTATTGAGCAGCATGATTCGTCACTGCTGAGCTCCATGGTTATTGCCTGCTGATTGAGTGGTTTGTGTCTGCTCAGCTCTTTGATCATTGCCTCCTGAAGTCCTGTTCGGCGCCACCTCCGGGGACCAGCCCCAGCTGATCCAGGGTATGCGAAGGAGAGATGTCCTAGGCGACTATTTATATGCTCATCAGAGATATCAATAATAGTATAAGGATAGCTCAGTAGAAAATTCGGTGAAAAAGAGACTGAGTAGCTTGGTTTACGCGGAGACCAATCTTCAGAAAAGAAGTTTGCACGACTTACGTAGCCGCAGCACCCTTCGAATAGCGAGTTGCCTCACACTAGACACCTTCCTGAGTGGGTCTTAGCAGCCAAGGCATAATTAGTAAGCGTGGTGGGTTCCGCGCTCTAGACGGAGACTCAGCTGGAAGTTAAAGGGAAGAATGAGAAGGAACTTTATGAATTGGAGCTGTAAGTTAAATCTTTGACAGAGAGCGAGATGGTGGTGGGGGACATCCGCCAGTAAAACCAGAGGTGAGAGCACAAAGCAATAAAGTAGGCAGACTCTAGTTTTGGGGGTAGATGCTCGAGAATATCTGGGTAGACTCCTCAGGCTGGACCCCGGATTTAGTATTCCGAGGCACCTTCCTCATGACCTTTGTTCAGTGTGGAATGCGTCCCCGGCTCCCGGCACATGATCAGGGCATGCTCAGTCTCGATATCAGTGCATGATCAGTCACGTGGTCACGGACTGCACAGTCACGTGATCAGCGCCTCTCAGTCACGTGATCACCGTATGATAAACACGTGATCAGTGAACGATCAGCCACGTGATCACTGCATGCGCAGTCAGGTGGTCAGTTCCTGATCAGCCACATGATCAGTGCGGGCACAGTCCCCTGATCAGCGCTGTCAGTCACTGATCACTGCCTGATAAACACGTGATCAGTGAACAATCAGCCCGGTGATCACTGCATGCTCAGTTAGGTGGTCAGTTCCTGATCAGCCACCTTATCAGTGCGTGCACAGTCACATGATCAGCGCCTGGCAGTCACTGATCCCTGCATGATAAACACGTGATCAGTGCATGATGAGCCACGTGATCAGTGCCTGATCATCCTCATGATCAGTACATGCGCACTCACGTGATCAGTGCCTGCAGAGTCACGTGATCAGGGCTTGCTGAGCTGCGTGATTCCTGTCGGCTCATCTACATGATAATTGCCAGCTGAGCTGCATGATTCCTGTCTGCTCATCTGCTTGACAGTTGCGAGCTGAGCTGCGTGATTCCTGCCTGGTCCCCTGCTGGTTTATTGCTAATTGAGCAGCATGATTCGTCACTGCTGAGCTCCATGGTTATTGCCTGCTGATTGAGTGGTTTGTGTCTGCTCAGCTCTTTGATCATTGCCTCCTGAAGTCCCTGTTCGGGCGCCACCTCCCGGGGACCAGCCCCAGCTGATCCAGGGTATGCGAAGGAGAGATGTCCTAGGCGACTATTTATATGCTCATCAGAGATATCAACAATAATAGTATAAGGATAGCTCAGTAGGAAAATTCGGTGGAGAAAAGAGACTGAGTAGCTTGGTTTACGCGGGAGACCAATAAAACTTCAAGAGAAGAAGTTTGCACCACTTACGTAGGCCGCAGGTGCCCTGTCGAATAGCGGAAAGTGCCTCACCCTAGACACCTTCTCTAGTGCGTCTTAGCAGCCCAGGCATAATTACTAAGCGTGGTGGGTTCCGCGCTCCAGATGGAGACTCAGCTGGAAGTTAAAGGGAAGAATGACAAGAAACTTTATGAATTGGAGCTGTAAGTTAACTCTTTGACAGAGACAGCGAGATGGTGTTGGGAGACAGCCCCCAGTAAAATCATAGGTGAGGGCACAAAGCAATAAAGTAGGCAGACTCTGGTTTTTGTCGGGTAGATCCTCAAGAATATCCGGGTGGACTCCTGAGGCAGGATCCCGCGTTTGCATATGCGGAGCCTCCTTCCTCATGATCTTTGTCCAGAGTGGAATGCCTCACCGTCTCCGGGCACATTATCAGTGTATGCTCAGTCACGATATCAGTGCATGATCAGCCACGTGATCACTGACTGCACAGTCACGTGATCAGCGCCTCTCAGTCACCTGATCACCGTATGATAAACACGTGATCAGTGAACAATCAGCCCCGTGATCACTGCATGCTCAGTTAGGTGGTCAGTTCCTGATAAGCCACGTGATCAGTGCGTGCACAGTCACATGATCAGCGCCTGTCAGTCACTGATCCCTGCATGATAAACACGTGATCACTGCATGATGAGCCACGTGATCAGTGCCTGATCATCCACGTCATCAGTGCATGCGCACTCACGTGATCAGTGCCTGCAGAGTCACGTGATCAGGGCCTGCTGAGCTGCGTGATTCCTGCCGGCTCATCTACATGATAGCTGCCAGCTGAGCTGCGTGATTCCTGTCTGCTCAGTTGCTTGACAATTGCCAGCTGAGCTGCGTGATTCCTGCCTGGTCACCTGCTTGATTATGGCCAGTTGACCAGCATGATTCGTCCCTGCTGAGCTCCATGCTTATTGCCTGTTGATTGCATGGTTCCTGTCTGCTCAGCTCTTTGATCATTGCCCACTGAGTTCCTGTTTGGGCGCCACCTGGCGGGGACCAGCCCCAGCTGATCCAGGGTATTCGAAGGAGAGATGGCCTAGGCGACAATTTATATGCTCATCAGAGATATCAACAATAATAGTATGAGGATAGCTCAGTAGGAAAATTCGGTGGAGAAAAGAGACTGAGTAGCTCGGTTTACGCGGGAGACCAATAAAACTTCAAGAAAAGAAGTTTGCACCACTTACGTAGGCCGCAGGCGCCCTCTCGAATAGTGGAAGGTGCCTCACCCTAGACACTTTCTCTAGTGCGTCTTAGCAGCCCAGGCATAATTACTAAGCGTGGTGGGTTCCGCACCCCAGATAGAGACTCAGCTGGAAGTTAAAGGGAAGAATGACATGAAACTTTATGAATTGGAGCTGTAAGTTAACTCTTTGACAGAGATAGCAAGATGGTGTTTGGGGACAGCCCCAGGTAAAATCATAGGTGAGGGCACAAAGCAATAAAGTAGGCAGACTCTGGTTTTTGTGGGGGTAGATTCTCAAGAATATCCAGGTGGACTCCTGAGGCACGATCCCGCGTTTGCATATGCCGAGCCTCTTTCCTCATGACCTTTGTCCAGAGTGGAATGCCTCACCGGCTGCGGGCACATTATCAGTGCATGCTCAGTCACGATATCAGTGCATGATCAGCCACGTGCTCACTGACTGCACAGTCACGTGATCAGCGCCTCTAAGTAACGTGATCACCGTGTGATAAACACGTGATCAGTGAACGATCAGCCACGTGATCACTGCATGCGCAGTCAGGTGGTCAGTTCCTGATCAACCACGTGATCAGTGCCTGCACAGTCCCCTGATCAGCGCCTGTCAGTCACTGATCACTGCCTGATAAACACGTGATCAGTGCATGATGAGCCACGTGATCTGTGCCCGATCAGCCACGTCATCAGTGCCTTCGCAGTCACGTGATCAGTGCATGAAAGCCACGTGATCACTGCATGCGCAGTCAGGTGGTCAGTTCCTGATCAGCCACGTGATCAGTGCGTGCACAGTCACATGATCAGCGCCTGTCTGTCACTGATCACTGCATGATAAACACGTGATCACTGCATGATAAGCCACGTGATCAGTGCCTGATCATCCACGTCATCAGTGACTTCGAAGTCACGTGATCAGTCCCTGATAGCTTCGTGATCAGTGCATGATCAGTCACGTGATCAGGGCGTGCTGAGCTGCGTTATTCCTCCCTGATCATCTGCATGATAATTGCCAGCTGAGCTGCGTGATTCCTGTCTGCTCAGTTGCTTGACAATTGCCAGCTGAGCTGCGTGATTCCTGCCTGATCACCTGCTTGATTATTGCCAGTTGAGCAGCATGATTCGTCACTGCTGAGCTCCATGCTTATTGCCTGCTGATTGCGTGGTTCTTGTCTCCTCAGCTCTTTGATCATTGCCTCCTCAGGTCCCTGTTCGGGCGCCACCTGCCGGGGACCAGACCCAGCTGATCCAGGGTATGGGAAGGAAAGAAGGCCTAGGCGACTATTTATATGCTCATTAGAGATATGAAGAATAATAATATGAGGATAGCTCAGTAGGAAAATTCGGTGGAGGAAAGAGACTGAGTATCTTGGTTTACGCGGGAGACCAATAAATCTTCAAGACAAGAAGTTTGCACCACTTAAGTAGGCCGCAGGCACCCTCTTGAATAGCGGAAGGTGCCTCACACTAGACACCTTCTCGAGTGGGTCTTAGCAGCCCAGGCATTATTAGTAAGCGTGGTGGGTTCCGAGCTCCAGACGCAGACTCAGCTGGGAGTGAAAGGGAAGAATGACAAGCAACTTTATGAATTGGCGCTGTAAGTTAACTCTTTGACAGAGAGCGAGATGGTGGTGAGGGACAGCCCCCAGTGAAATCAGAGGTGAGAGCACAAAGCTATAAATTCGACAGACTCTGGTTTTTTTGGAGGGTAGATGCTGGAGAATATCCGCGTGGACCCCTGAGGCTCGATCCCGCATTTGAGTATGCCGAGCCTCCTTCCTCATGACCTTTGTCCAGAATGGAATGCCTCACCGGCTCCCGGCACATGATCAATGCATCCTCAGTCCCGATATCAGTGCATGATCTGCCACGTGCTCACGGACTGCACAGTCACGGGATCAGGGCCTGTCAGTCACCTGATCACCGTATGATAATCACGTGATCAGTGAACGATCAGCCACGTGATCACTGCATGCTCAGTCAGGTGGTCAGTTCCTGGTCAGCCACGTGATCAGTGTGTGCACAGTCAAATGATCAGCCACTGTCAGTCACTGATCCCTGCATGATAAACACGTGACCAGTGCATGGTAAGCCACGTGATCAATGCCTGATCATCCACGTCATCAGTGCATGCACAGTCACGGGATCAGCGCATGATAGCCTCGTGATCAGTGCATGCTCAGTCACGTTATCAGGGCCTGCTTAGATGCATGATACCCGCCGGCTCATCTGCATGATAATTGGCAGCTGAGCTGCATGATTCCTGTCTGCTCATCTGCTTGACAACTGCCAGCTGAGCTGCGTGATTCCTGCCTGGTCACCTGCTTGATTATTGCCCGTTGAGCAGCATGATTCATCACTGCTGAGCTCCATGCTTATTGCCTGCTGATTGCGTGGTTCGTGTCTGTTCAGCTCTTTGATCATTGCCTCCTGAGGTCCCTGTTCGGGCGCCACCTACGGGGGACCAGCCACAGCTGATCCAGGGTATGGGAAGGAGAGATGGCCTAAGCGACTATTTATACGCTAATCAGAGATATCAAGAATAATAGTATGAGGATAGCTCAGTAGGAAAATTCGGTGGAGAAAAGAGACTGAGTAGCTTGGTTTACGCGGGAGAAAAATAAATCTTCAAGACAAGTACTTTGCACCACTTACGTAGGCCACAGGCGCCCTCTCCTATAGTGGAAGGTGCCTCACTCTAGACACCTTCTCTAGTGCGTCTTAGCAGCCCAGGCATAATTCCTAAGCATGGTGGGTTCCGCACTCCAGATGGAGACTCATCTGGAAGTTAAAGGGAAGAATGACAAGAAACTTTATGAATTGGAGCTGTAAGTTAAGTCTTTGACAGAGAGAGCGAGATGGTGTTGAGGGACAGCCCCCAGTAAAATCATAGGTGAGGGCACAAAGCAATAAAGTAGGCAGACTCTGGTTTTTGTGGGGGTAGATGATCAATAATATCCGGGTGGACTCCTGAGGCACGATCCCGTATTTGCATATGCTGAGCCTCCTTCCTCATGACCTTTGTCCAGAGTGGAATGCCTCACCGGCTCCGGGCACATTATCAGTGCATGCTCAGTCACGATATCAGTGCATGATCCGCCACGTCATCACTGACTGCACAGTCACGTGATCAGCGCCTCTCAGTCACCTGATCACCGTATGATAACCAGGTGATCAGTGAACGATCAGCCACGTGATCACTGCATGCTCAGTTAGGTGGTCAGTTCCTGGTCAGCCACGTGTTCAGTGCGTGCAAAGTCACATGATCAGCGCCTGGCAGTCACTGATTACTGCATGATAAACACGTGATCAGTGCATGATGAGCCACGTAATCAGTCCCTGATCATCCACGTCACCAGTGCATGCGCAGTCACGTGATCAGTGCATGCTCAGTCAGGTGATCTGTAGTTGATCAGCCACGTGATCAGTGCCTGCAGAGTCACGGGATCAGGGCCTGCTGAGCTGTGTGATTCCTGCCAGCTCATCTGCATAATAATTGCCAGGTGAGCTGCGTGATTCCTGCCTGGTCACCTGCTTGATTATTGCCAGTTGAGCAGCATGATTCGTCACTGCTGAGCTCCATGCTTATTGCCTGCCGATTGCGAGGTTCGTGTCTGCTCAGCTCTTTGGTCATTGCTTCCTGAGCTCCCTGTTCGGGCGCCACCTGCCGGGGACCAGCCCCAGCTGATCCAGGGTATGGGAAGGAGAGATGGCCTAGGCGACTGTGTATATGCTAATCAGAGATATAAAGAATAATAGTATGAGGATAGCTCAGTAGGAAAATTCGGTGGAGAAAGGGACTGAGTAGCTTGGTTTATGCGGGAAACCAATAAAACTTCAAGACAAGAAGATTGCACCACTTACGTAGCCCGCAGGCGCCCTCTCGAATAGCAGAAGGTGCCTCGCCCTAGACACCTTCTCGAGTGGGTCTTAGCAGCCCAGGCATAATTAGTAAGCGTGGTGGGTCGGCGCTCCAGATGGAGACTCAGCTGGAAGTTAAAGGGAAGAATGACAAAGAACTTTATGAATTGGAGCTGTAAGTTAAGTCTTTGACAGAGAGAGTGAGAAGATGGTGGGGGACAGCCCCCAGTAAAATCAGAGGTAAGAGCCCAAAGCAATAGAGTAGGTAGACTGTGGTTTTTTGGGTGGTAGGTGCTCGAGAATATCCGGGTGGACACCTGAGGCTCGATCCCGCATTTGCGTATGCCGAGCCTCCTTCCTCATGACCTTTGTCCAGAGTGGAATGCCTCACCAGATCCCGGCACATGATCAGTGCATGCTCAGTCCAGATATCAGTGCATGATCAGCCACGTGATCACTGACTGCACAGTCACGTGATCAGCGCCTCTTAGTCACGTGATCACTGTATTATAAACACTTGATCAGTGAACGATCAGCCACGTGATCACTGCATGCTCAGTCAGGTGGTCAGTTCCTGGTCAGCCACGTGATCAGTGCGTGCACAGTCACATGATCAGCGCCTGGCAGTCACTGATCACTGCATGATAAACACTTGATCAGTGCATGATGAGCCACGTGATCAGTACCTGATCATCCACGTCATCAGTGTATGTGCAGTCGCGTGATCAGTGCATGATACCCACTTGATCAGTGCATGCTCAGTCACGTCATCAGTTCATGCGCAGTCACGTGATCAGTGCATGATAGCCACGTGATCAATGCAAGCTCAGTCACGTGATCTGTACTTGATCAGCCACGTGATCAGTGCCTGCAGAGCCACGTGATCAGGGCCTGCTGAGCTGCGAGATTCCTGCCGGCTCATCTGCATGATAATTGCTGGCTGAGCTGCGTGATTCCTGCCTGGTCACCTGCTTGATTATTGCCAGTTGAGCAGCATGATTCGTCACTGCTGGGCTCCATGCTTATTGCCTGCTGATTTCGTGGTTCGTGTCTGCTCAGCTCTTTGATGATTGCCTGCTGAGGTCCCTGTTCCGGCGCCACCTGCCGGGGACCAGCCCCAGCTGATCCAGGGTATTCGAAGGAGAAATGGCCTAGGCGACTATTTATATGCTCATCAGAGATATCAAGAATAATATTATGAGGATAGCTCAGTAGGAAAATTCGGTGGAGAAAAGAGACTGAGTAGCTTGGTTTATGCGGGAGACCAATAAAACTTCAAAACAAGAAGTTTGCACCACTTACGTAGGCCGCAGGTGCCCTCTCGAATAGTGGAAGGTGCCTCACCCTAGACACATTCTGGAGTGGGTCTTAGCAGCCCAGGCATAATTAGTAAGCGTGGTGGTTTCCGCGCTCCAGATGGAGAAGCAGGTGGAAGTGAAAGGGAAGAATGACAAGGAACTTTATGAATTGCAGCTGTAAGTTTACTCTTTGACAGAGAGAGGGAGATGGTGGTGGCGGACATCCCCCAGTAAAAGCAGAGGTGCGAGCACAAAGCAATAAAGTAAGCAGACTCTGGTTTTTGGGGGGGTAGATGCTCGAGAATATCCGGGTGGATTCCTCAGGCTGGATCCCGAATTTGCGTATTCGGAGCCACCTTCCTCATGACCTTTGTCCAGAGTGGAATGCCTCACCGGATCCCGGCACATGATCAGGGCATGCTCAGTCCCGATATCAGTGCATGATCAGCCACGTGATCACGGACTTCACAGTCACGTGATCAGCGCCTCTCAGTCCCGTGATCACCGTATGATAAACACGTGATCAGTGAACGATTATCCACGTGATCACTGCATGCTCAGACAGGTTGTCAGTTCCTGATCAGCCACGTGGTCAGTGCGTGCACATTCACATGATCAGCGCCTGTTCAGTCACTGATCACTGCCTGATAAACACGTGATCAGTGCATAATGAGCCACGTGATCAGTGCCTGATCATCCATATCATCAGTGCATGTGCAGTCAAGTGATCAGTGCATGATAGCCACGTGATCAGTGCATGCTCAGTCACTTGATCTGTACTTGATGAGCCACGTGATCAGTGCCTGCAGAGTCACCTGATCAGAGCCTGCTGAGCTGCGTGATTTCTGCCGGCTCATCTGCATGATAGTTGCCAGCTGAGCTGCGTGATTCGTGTCTGCTCATCTGCTTGACAATTGCCAGCTGAGCTGCGTGATTCTTGCCTGATCACCTGCTTGATTATGGCCAGGTGAGCAGCATGATTCATCACTGCTGAGCTCCACGCTTATTGCCTGTTGATTGCATGGTTCGTGTCTGCTCAGCTCTTTGATCATTGCCCACTGAGGTCCTGTTCGGGCGCCACCTGCCGAGGACCAGCCCCAGCTGATCCAGGGTATGCGAAGGAGAGATGGCCTAGGCGACTATTTATATGCTCATCAGAGATATCAAGAATAATAGTATGAGGATAGCTCAGTAGGAAAATTCGGAGGAGAAAAGAGACTGAGTAGCTTGGTTTACGCGGGAGACCAATCAAACTTCAAGACAGGAAGTTTGCACCACTTACGTAGGCCGCAGGCGCCCTCTCGAATAGCGGAAGGTGCCTCACCCTAGACACCTTCTCGAGTGGGTCTTTGCAGCCCAGGCATAATTAGTAAGCGTGGTGGGTTCCTCGCTCCAGATGGAGACTCAGCTGGAAGTTAAAGGGAAGAATGACAAGGAACTTTATGAATTGGAGCTGTAAGTTAAGTCTTTGACAGAGAGAGGGAGACGGTGGTGGGGGACAACCCCCAGTAAAATGAGAAGTGAGAGCACAAAGCAATAATGTAGGCAGACTCTGGTTTTTTTGGGGGGTAGATGCTCGAGAATATCCGGGTGGACTCCTCAGGCTCGATCCCGCATTTGCGTATTCCGAGCCACCTTCCTCATGACCTTTGTCCAGAGTGGAATGCCTCACCGGATCCCGGCACATGATCAGGGCATGCTCAGTCCCGATATCAGTGCATGATCAGCCACGTGATCACGGACTTCACAGTCCCGTGATCAGCGCCTCTCAGTCACGTGATCACCGTATGATAAACACGTGATCAGTGAACGATTATCCACGTGATCACTGCATGCTCAGTCAGGTGGTCAGTTCCTGGTCAGCCACCTGATCAGTGCGTGCACAGTCACATGATCAGCGCCTGGCAGTCACTGATCACTGCATGATAAACACGGGATCAGTGCATGATGAGCCACGTGATCAATGCCTGATCATCCACGTCATCAGTGGATGCCCAGTCGCGTGATCAGTGCATGATAGCCAGGTGATCAGTGCATGCTCAGTTACGTCATCAGTTCATGTGCAGTCAAGTGATCAGTGCATGATAGCCTCGTGATCAATGCAAGCTCAGTCACGTGATCTGTACTTGATCAGCCACGTGATCATTGCCTGCAGACTCACGTGATCAGGGCCTGCTGAGCTGCGTGATTCCTGCCGGCTCATCTGCATGATAATTGCTGGCTGAGCTGCGTGATTCCTGCCTGGTCACCTGCTTGATTATTGCCAGCTGAGCAGCATGATTCGTCACTGCTGAGCTCCATGCTTATTGCCTGCTGATTGCCTGGTTCGTGTCTGCTCAGCTCTTTGATGATTGCCTGCTGAGGTCCCTGTTCCGGCGCCACCTGCCGGGGACCAGCCCCAGCTGATCCATGGTATTCGAAGGAGAGATGGCCTAGGCGACTATTTATACGCTAATCAGAGATATCAAGAATAATAGTATGAGGATAGCTCAGTAGGAAAATTCGGTGGAGAAAAGAGACTGAGTAGCTTGGTTTATGCGGGAGAAAAATAAATCTTCAAGACAAGTACTTTGCACCACTTACGTAGGCCACAGGCGCCCTCTCGAATAGCGGAAGGTGCCTCACTCTAGACACCTTCTCGAGTGGGTCTTAGCAGCCGAGGCATAAGTAGTAAGCGTGGTGGGTTCCGCGCTCCAGATGGAGACTAGGCGGGAAGTGATAGGGAAGAATGACAAGGAATTTTATGAATTGGAGCTGTAAGTTAAGTCTTTGACAGAGAGATCGAGATGGTGGTGGGGGACAACCGCCAGTAAAACCAGAGGTGAGAGCACAAAGCAATAAAGTAGGCAGACTCTGGTTTTTTTGGGAGGTAGATGCTCGAGAATATCCAGGTGTACTCCTGAGGCTCGGTCCCGAATTTGCATATGCTGAGCCTCCTTCCTCATGACCTTTGTCCAGAGTGGAATGCCTCACCGTCTCCCGGCACATGATCAGGGCATGCTCAGTCACGATATCAGAGTATGATCAGCCACGTGATCACTGACTGCACAGTCACGTGATCAGCGCCTCTCAGTCAGGTGATCACCGTATGATAAACAAGTGATCAGTGAACGATCAGCCACGTGATCACTGCATGCTCAGTCAGGTGGTCAGTTCCTGATCAGCCACGTGATCAGTGCTTACACAATCCCACGATCAGCGCCTGTCAGTCACTGATCCCTGCATGATAAACACGTGATCAGTGCATTATGAGCCAAGTTATCAGTGCCTGATCATCCACGTCATCAGTGCATGTGCAGTTCCGTGATCAGTGCATGATAGCCACGTGATCAGTGCATGCTCAGTCACGTGATCTGTACTTGATGAGCCACGTGATCAGTGCATGCAGAGCCACGTGATCAGGGCCTGCTGAGCTGCGTGATTCCTGCCAGCTCATCTGCATGATAATTGCCAGCTGACCTGCGTGAATGCTGTCTGCTCAACTGCTTGACAATTGCCAGCTGAGCTGCATGATTCCTGCCTGGTCACCTGCTTGATTACTGCCAGTTGAGCAGCATGATTCATCACTGCTGAGCTCCATGCTTATTGCCTGCTGATTGCGTTGTTCGTGTCTGCTCAGCTCTTTGATGATTGCCTCCTGAGGTCCCTGTTCCGGCGCCACCTGCTGGGGACAAGCCCCAGCTGATCCAGGGTATTCGAAGGAGAGATGGCCTAGGCGTCTATTTATATGCTCATCAGAGATATCAAGCATAATAGTATGAAGATAGCTCAGTAGGAATATTCGGTGGAGAAAAGAGACTGAGTAGCTTGGTTTACGTGGGAGACCAATAAATCTTCAAAACAAGAAGTTTGCACCACTTATGTAGGCCGCAGGCGCCCTCTCGAATACTGGAAGGTTCCACACCCTAGACACCTTCTCGAGTGGGTCTTAGCAGCCCAGGCATAATTAGTAAGCGTGGTGGGTTCGGCGCTCCAGATGGAGACTCAGCTGGAAGTTAAAGGGAAGAATGACAAGGAACTTTATGAATTGGAGCTTTAAGTTAAGTCTTTGACAGAGAGAGCGAGACGGTGGTGGGGGACAGCCCCCAGTAAAATCAGAGGTGAGAGCACAAAGCAATACAATAGGAAGACTCTGATTTTTTGGGGGGGTAGATGCTCTAGAATATCCGGGTGGACACCTGAGGCTCGATCCCGCATTGGCGTATGCCGAGCCTCCTTCCTCATGAACTTTGTCCAGAGTGGAATGCCTCACCGGAACCCGGAAAATTATCAGTGCATGCTCAGTCCCGATATCAGTGCATGATCAGCCACGTCATCACTGACTGCACAGTCACGGGATCAGCGCCTCTCAGTCACGTGATCAACGTATGATAAACACGTGATCAGTGAACGATCAGTCAGGTGATCACTGCATGCTCAGTTAGGTGGTCAGTTCCTGATCAGCCACGTGATCAGTTCGTGCACAGTAACGTGATCAGCGCCTCTCAGTCACTGATCCCTGCATGATAAACACGTGATCAGTGCATGAGGAGCCAGGTGATCAGTGCATGCTCAGTCACGTGATCTGTACTTGATCAGCCACGTGATCAGTGCCTGAAGAGTCACGTGCAATTTTGGTGTCAGTGCCCCTTCGTGTTGTGACTTCATTCTCTGGGTTATATTCGTAGAGGAGTCCGGGCATCGGGACCTTTCTTTAGTGGACGGGCCAATCAGTGACATTCGGAATGTGGCACGACCCAGGAGGCTTCCTATAGAGTTTCAATGTGGGACTGACCTCCTCCTGAGGTGCGATGGGAAGTTCGGGATCCCTTTCCAGACAAAGCAGTGGAATCGATCCTCATGTCAAAATCAGGAGGGGAGAACGGGCTCAGATTAAATTGTCCTGGGAAACTCGTTGTTCCTCTTGAGTGAGACCAGTATGTCGGGGAACTTTTTGCGTTGCATCAAGGGTGTCAAGCAGGTTTCGAATTTCAAGAAGGAACGTGGGATTTCACTTGAGACGCTACAGCGAGAAAGGGCCTCATCTCATGATGACGGGGGAACCTCGTGGTTTTTCTCGAGTTGTGGCAGGATTTTCAAGGTTTGACGGGGAACTCAGGGAGCCTCTCGTGGTGCCCCAGGGAAGTCCAATATCATAAGTGTTGCGAGGGGGTGCGGGGGATTGCTCTCGAGTCACTTCAGGGCAAATATTCTGCATCTAGGCTTTTTTCCAGAAACTCCGTGTTCCTCTCCAGTTGGGACAGGGAGTGGAAACAAAGAATCCTGCTCTCCTCTCGTGTTGTGACGGGTATCTCTTGGAGCCTATTGAGTGGCCTAAAGGGAGTATAGCCTCCCATGCAGTTTTGAGAGAGGACTCAGAATTGCTCTCTATGCCCTGCAGGAAAAGAAGGGCCTTATCTCACGATGATGGGGAATCTCGTAGTTTTTTCCGAGCTGCAGCGGGACATGTGGTGTTTCTCTCGACTTATGATGGGGAACTCAGGTAGCCTCTCATGTGGTCCCAAGGAAGTCCAGTCTCTATTCGAGTTTCTAGGGGGAGCACGGCATTGCTCTCGAGTTACGGCAGGGGAATCGGGCCACAAGACGCATTGAAGGGGCAATCTCGAGTTCTTTCTCGAGTTGCGGCAGGAAATCCTGGGTTCCCTTGACTTGTGACCCTGAGCTCAGGGAGCTTCTCAGGGTGTCTATGGGAAAGTCAGGAATACTGTGGAGTTGGGAGGGGCCTCTCAAGACTCCACTGGGTTTGGTGCCATGGAAGAGGGCCTCATCTGGAGTTGAGGTGGGAATCTCAGGTTTCCTCTCCTGTTCTGACTTGGGTCTAGGGCTGTGTATGCCATTCAAACAGGGAGTAATGTCTCGACGTGTGTGGAGACATGGAACTATGCTTTCCTCTCAAGTGGTTAAAGAGGTTTTGGGCCTCCAGCCGAGTTGAATTTGGGACCTGGGGCTATTTTTGGATTAGCAACTGGGGCATCAGAACTCCCTTCATGTTGTGAGTTGATTCACAGGTGACATTCGAATCGGTGCAAGGAAATCAGGCCTGATCTCGAGTGGATGGGGAAATACGTGGCTTTCAAATTGTGACAAGGGCCCCGGGTTCCCCTCCAGAGTCGATTAGATACCGACCTCCTCTCGAGGTGCCACGGGGATGTTGGTATTCCTTTCCAGGTGAAGCAGGGCAATCGACCCTAATCTCGAAATGAGTCGGGGAAAACGGGGCTCTTCTTGACTTGTGGCGGGAAATTCAGCGTTCCTCTAGAGCAGGGACGGGTATCTTGGGAAACTTCTTGAGTTTTGTAAAACGTGTCAAGGACCCTTTCGAGTTGCAAGGAAAATGTGGCCTTTCTTTGGAAAAGCTGCAGCATAAAAGGGCCTCTTCAGGTGTGCAGGGGTGAATTTCAAAGTTTGTGTGGAGTTGTTGTGGGAAGCTTAAGTTCCTCTCAAGTTGCTTGTCAAACTGGGGGACCACTCCTGTTTCCTCAGGGAAGTCAGATCTCCTTTGGCGTTGCAAGGGGCACCTCGGGATTCCTCACGCATCGCTGCAGGGATGAATAGGTCCTCATCTCGTGTCGAGGTGAGAACTTCAGGGTTCCTCTCCATTTATGACTTCAATCGCAGGGTCTCTGCAGAGTTGGAACAGGAGAGTCAGGCCTCGTCTTGTGTTGAAGAATGGAACTCTTCTTGCCTGTCGAGTTGTTCACGGGTTGCTAGGTCACTTGTCAAGTTGTATTTGGAACCTGCGGCTGTTTCCGGACGATGAAACTGGGGTGTCAGTGCCCCATCGTGTTGTGACTTCATCCTCAAGGTTACATTCGAAGAGGTGCCCGGGCATCAGGTCTTTTCTTGAGTGGAAGGGGAAATCGGTTTCTTTCGGAATGTGGTACGACCCATGAGGCTTCCTCTCGAGTTTCAATGTGAGACCGGCCTCCTCCTGAGAGTGGACGGTAAGGTCGTGATACCTTTCCAGAAAGTAGTGGAATCCACCCAAATGTCGATATCAGGAGTGGAGAAGGCGCTCAGATTAAGTTCTGCTGGGAAACTCGGTGTTCTTGAGACCGGTATGTCAGGCAACTTTTTGAGTTGCATCTAAGGTGTCAAATACCATTTCAAATTTCAAGAGGGAATGTGGGATTTCTCTTGATATGCTGCAGCAGAAAAGGGTCTCATTTTGCTAATACAGGGAATCTCGTGGTTTGTTTTAAGCTGCGGTGAGACGTGTGGGGTTTCTCTCGAGTTACGATGGGGAACTCAGGGAGCCTTTCGTGTGGTCCTATGGCAGTCAAATCTCCATTAGAGTTGCGAGTGGGAACGTGGCATTGCTCTCGAGTCACGGCATGGAATCGGGCCTCAACACGCTTTGAAGGGAGAATCTCGAGTTCCTTCTCAAGTTGCGGCAGGCAACCCTGGGTTCCCTCGACTTGTGCCGGTGACCTCAGGGAGCTTCTCAGAGTGCCTATGGGAAGTCAGGAATACTGTGCAGTTGGGAGGGGCTTCTCAGGAGTCAACTGAATTAGGTGCAATGGAAGAGGGCCTCATCTTGAGTTGAGGCGGGAACTTCAGTGTTCCTCTCTACTTTTGACTTCGATCGCAGGGTCTCTGCTGAGTTAGAACAGGAGAGTCAGGCCTCGTCTTTGTTGATGAATGGATCTCCTCTTGCCTCTCAAGTTGTTCACGGGGTGACAGGCCACTTGTCGAGTTGTATTTGGAACCTACGGTTTTTTCCATACGATGCAACTGGGTTATCAAGTGCCCCTTCGTGTTGTGACTTCATCCTTAGGGTTACATTCGAAGATGTGCTCGGGTATCGGGACTTATTTTGAGTGGATGGGGAAATCTGTGTCTTTTGGAATATGTCACAACCACGAGGCTTTCTCTCGGATTTCAATATGAGACCAGCCTCCTCCTGAGGTGCAACGGGATGGTCGGGATCACTTTCCAGACAAAGCAGGGGAATCGACCCTCATGTCGAGATCGGGAGGGAAGAAGGGGATCAGATTAAGTTGTGCTGGGAAACTCGGGGTTCCTCTCGAGTGAGACTGGTATGTCGGGGAACTTTTTGAGGTGCATCAATGGTGTCAAGTACCGTTTCAAATTTCAAGAGGGAACGTGTGATTTCTCTTGAGATGCTGCAGCGGGAAAGGGCCTCACCTCACGATGACGGGGGAACCTCATGGTTTTTCTCAAGTTGCACCAGGATTCTCGAGTTACAACAGGGAACTCAGGGAGCCTCTTGTGTCACCCCAGGGAAGTCCAATCTCCATTTGAGTTGCGAGGAAGCGCTGGGAATTGACTCCAGTTACTTCAGCCCAAATAGACCTCATCTAGGCTAGTATTCAGAAACTACATGTACCTCTCTGGTGGCGACAGGGATCTAGGGGTTGCATTCAAGATTCACCCGGGGAGTCAGGCCTCATCTTGAATGGAAGCAAAGAACTCTGCTCTCCTCTCGAGTTGCAACGGGTATCTCTTGGAGCCCACTGAGTTGCGTAAAGGGAGTCAAGCTTCCTGTGGAGTTTTGAGAGGGGACTCGGGATTGCTCTCTAGGCCCTGCATGAAACGAAGGGCCTCATCTCGTGATGACAGGGAAATCTCGTGGTTTTTTTCGAGCCATGGCATGAGTGTGGGGTTTTTCACGAGTTAAGACGGGGAACTCAGGGAGCCTCTCGTGTGGCCCCAGGGAAGTCCAGTCTCCATTCGTGTTGCAAGGGGGAGCACGGCATTGCTCTCGAGTCACGGCAGGGGAATCGGGACACAATACGCATTGAAGAAGGAATCTCGATGTCTTTCTGGAGTTGTGGCAGGAAACCCTGGGTTCCCTCGACTTGTGCTGGTGACCTCAGGGAGCTTCTCAGGGTGCCTATGAGAAGTCACGGATACTGTGGAGTTGGGAGGGGCCTCTCGGAACTCCACTGGGTTTGGTGCAATGGAAGAGGGCCTCATCTCTAGTTGAGGTGGAAACCTGAGGGTTCCTCTGCATTTCTGACTTCAATCGCAGGGTGTCTGCGGAGTTGGAACAGGAGAGTCAGGCCTCGTCTTGTGTTGAAGAATGGACCTCTACTTGGCTCTCGAGTTGTTCATGGGGTGACAGGCCACTTGTCGAGCTGTATTTGGAACCTTCGGGTTTTTCCGGAGGATGCAACTGAGGTGTCAGTGCCCCATTGTGTTGTGCCTTCATCCACAGGTTTACATTCGAAGAAGAGTCCGGGCATCAGTTATTATCTAGAGTGGACTAGGAAATTGGTGTCTTTCGGAATGGGGCAAGACCCACGAGGCTACCTCTCAATTTCTTCATGAGACTGGCCTCCTCCTGAGGTGTGACGGGAAGGTCGGGATCCCTTTCCAGACAAAGCAGGGGAATCGACCCTCATGTCGAGATAAGGAGGGGAGAACAGGCTCAGATTAAGTGGTGCCAGGAAACTCGGTGTTCCTCTCGAGTGAGACCTGTATATCGGGGAACTTTTGGGGTTGCATCAAGAGTGTCAAGTACCGTTTCGAATTTCAAGAGGGAACATGCGATTTCTCTTGAGACACTGAAGTGGGAGGGGCCTCATCTCATGATAATGGGGGAACTTCGCGGTTTTTCTCCAGTTATGACGGGGAACTCAGGGAGCATCTTGTGTTGCCCCAGGGAAGTCCAATCTCCATTTGAGTTGCTAGGGGGAGCTGGGGATTGCTCTCGAGTCACTGCAGGGCAAATAGACCTCATCCAGGCTTTTGTCCAGAAAATCCGTGTTCCTCTCCAATGGCAACAGGGATCTCGGGGTTACATTCATGGTTCACCAGGGGAATCAGGCCTCATCTCGAGTGGAAGCAAAGAATTCCACTCTCCTCTCCAGTTGTGACGGGTATCTCTTGGAGCCCATAGAATGGCCTAAAGGATGTCATGCCTCCTGTGGAGTTTTGAGAGAGGACTAGGGATTGCTTTCTAGGCTCTGCAGGAAAAAAGGGCCTCATCTCGCGATGACGGGCAAATCTAGTGTTTTTTTTTTTTTTTTTTCGAGCTGCAAAGCAACGTGTGTGTTTTTCCTCGAGTTTCGACAGGGAACTAAGGGAGCCTCTTGTGTGGCCCCAGGGAAGTCCAGTCTCCATTAGAGTTTTGAGGTGGAGCGCCTCACTGCTCTCAAGACCCTGCAGGGGAATCCAGCCTCAAGACGTGTTGAACGGGGAATATCGAGGTCTTTCTCAAGATGCGGCAGGAAACCCTGGGTTTCTTCGACTTCTGACAGTGACATTATGGGGCTTCTCATTGTACCTATTGGAAGTCAGGAATACTGTGGACTTGGGAGGGGCCTCTCGGACTCCACTGGGTTTGGTGCAATGGAAGAGCACCTCATCTCGAGTTGAGGCGGGAACCTCAGGTTTCCTTTCCTATTTTGACGTGGGTCTCAGGCTGTGTATGCTGTTTCAAACAGGGAGGTAGGTCTCAACGTGTGTCAAGACATGAACTCTGCTTTCCTCTCGAGTTGTCAAAGGGGTTTCAGGCCTCCTGACGAGTTGAATTTGGGACCTGGGGCTCTTTTCAGATTAACAACCAGGGCATCAGAATTCCTTCGTGTTGTGAGTGGATTCTCGGCTGACCTTAGAATCGGTGCAAGGAAATCAGGCCTGATCTCGAGTGGATGGGGAAATCAGTGGCTTTAGAATTGTGACAAGGCTCCCGGGTTCCCCTCCAGTGTCAAGTAAATAGCAGCCTCCTCTCGAAGTGCGAAGAGGACGTTGGCAATCCTTTCCAGGCGAAGCAGGGCAATCGACCCTCATCTCGACTTGAGGCAGGGAAAACGGGGCTCTTCTTGACTTGTGGTGGGAATTTCAGCATTCCTCTCGAGTGCAGACGGGTATCTCGGGAAACTTCTGGAGTTTCATAAAGGCTGTGGAGGACCCTTTCGAGTTCCAAAGGAACCTTAGCCCTTATTTGGAAACGCTGCAAGGTAAAAGGGCCTCCTCTAGCGTGCAGGCAAGAATTTCGTCGTTTGTGTGGAGTTGTTGCAGGAAGCTTAGGGTTCCTCTCAAGTTGCCTGTCGACCTGGGGGACCACTCGTGTTTCCTCAGGGGAGTCAGATCTCCTTTGGCATTGCAAGGGCCACCTCGGGATTCCTCCTGCATCACTACAGGGATGAATAGGGCCTCATCTCGAGATGACGCGGGAACCTCAGTGTTCCTCTCCATTTCTTATTTTGATCACAGGGTCTCTGCAGAGTTGGAACAGGAGAGTCAGACCTCGTCTTATGTTGAGGAATGGAACTCTCGAGTTGTTCACGGGATGATAGGCCACTTGTCTACTTGTATTTGGAACCTGTGGGTTTTTCCAGATGATGCAACTGGCGTGTCAGTGCCCCTTCAGGGTTACATTTGAAGAGATGTCTGGGCATCGAGTTCTTATCAAGAGTGGATGGGGAAATCGGTGTCTTTCGAAATGTGGCACAACACCGAGGCTTCCTCTCGAGTTTCTGTGTGAGACCAGCCTCCTCCTGAGGTGGGACGTGAAGGTCAGGATCCCCTTCCAGACAAAGCAGGGGAATTGACCCTCATGTCGAAATCAGGAGGGGAGAAGGGGCTCAGATTAAGTGGTGCCAGGAAACTCGGTGTTCCTCTCAAGTGAGACTGGTATGTCGGGGAACTTTTTGAGGTGCATCAAGGGTGTCAAGTACCCTTTCGAATTTCAAGAGGGAACATGCGATTTCTCTTGAGACACTGCAGCGGGGAAGGGCTTCATTGCGATGACGGGGGAACCTCGTGGTTTTTCTCGAGTTAAGGCGGGATTCTTCAGTTACGAAGGGCAACTCAGGATGCCTCTCCTGTTGGCCCAGGGAAGTCCAATCACCATTCGAGTTGTGAGGGGGAGCTGTGGATTGTTCTTGAGTCACTGCAGGGAAAATAGTCTTCATCTAGGCTTTTGTCCAGAAAATCCGTGTTCCTCTACAATGGCAACAGGGATCTCGGTGTTACATTCAAGGTTCACCCGGGGAGTCAGGCCTTGTCTCGAGTGGAAGCAAAAAATTCTGCTATCCTCTCCAGTTGCGACGGGTATCACTTGGAGCCCATAGGAAGGCCAAAAGGGTGTAAAGCCTCCTGTGGAGTTTTGAGAGAGGACTAGGCACTATAGGAAAAGATGGGCCTCATATCACGATGACGGGAGAATCTCGTAGTTTTTTTTTTTTTTTTTTTGAGCTGAGACGAAACATGTGGGGTTTTCCTCCAGTTACGACAGGGAATTAAGGGAACCTCTTGTGTGGCCCCAGGGAAGTCCAGTCTCAATTCGAGTTGCGAGGGGGAGCCCAGCATTGCTCTCGATTCACTGCAGGGGAATCTGGCCTCAAGACGTGCTGAAGGGGGAATTTTGAGGCTTTCTCGATTTGCAGCAGGAATCCCTGGGTTCCCTCAACTTGTGCTGGTGACCTCAGGGAGCTTCTGAAGGTGTCTATGAGAATCAGGGATACTGTGGAGGTGGGAGGGTCCTCTCGGAAATCCACTGGGTTTGGTGCAATGGAAGAGGGCCTCATCTCGAGTTGAGTCTGGAACCTCAGAGTTCTTCATTTCTGACTTCGATCGCAGGGCCTCTGCAGAGTTGGAACAGGAGAGTCAGACCTCCTCTTGTGTTGAGGAATGGAACTCCGCTGGCCTCTTGGGTTGTTCATGGGGTGACAGGCCACTTGTCAAGTTGTGTTTGGAATATGTGGGTTATTCAGGACGCTGCAACTGGGGTGTCAGTGCCGTTTTGTGTTGTGACTTCATCCTCAGGGTTACATTCGAAAAGGCATCCGGGCACAGGATTCTTATTAAGAGTGGACAGGGAAATTGGTGTCTTTCGGGATGTGACATGGCCCATGAGGCTACCTCTCGATTTTCTTTGTGAGACTGGCCTCCTCCTGAGGTGCAACGAGAAGATCAGAGTCGCTTTCAGACAAAGCAGGGAATCCACACTCATTTCGAGATCAGGAGGGGAGAAGGGGCTCAGATTAAGTGGTGCCAGCAAACTCGGTGTTCCACTCGAGTGAGACCAGCATGTCAGGGATCTTTTTGGGTTGCATCAAGGATGTCAAGTACCGTTTCAAATTTCAAGAGGGAACGTGGGATTCCTCTTGAGACGCTGCAGCGGGAAGGGGCCTGATCTCACAATAACGGGGGAACCTCGTGGTTTTACTTGAGTTGCGGTGGGATTCTCGAGTAACGACGGGGAACTCAGGGAACCTCTCGTGTTGCCCCAGGGAAGTCCAGTCTCTGTTCGAGTCGCGAGGGGGAGTTGCGGACAGCCTCGAGTCACTGCAGGGCAAATAGACCTCATCTAGGCATTTGTTCAGAAAATCCGTGTTCCTCTCCAATGACAACAGGGATCTCGGTGTTACATTCAAGGTTCACCCGGGGAGTCAGGCCTTGTCTCGAGTGGAAGCAAAGAATTCCGCTCTCCTATCCAGTTGTGATGGGTATATCTTGGAGCCCAAAGTGTGGCTTAAAGGGAGTCAAGCCTCCTGTGGAGTTTTGAGAGAGGACTTGGGATTGCTCTCTAGGCCCTACTGGAAAAGAGGGGCCTCATATCACGATGACGGGGGAATCTCATGTTTTTTTTCGAGCTGCGGCCCAACGTGTGGGGTTTTCTTCGAGTTACGACGGGGAACTAAGGGAGCCTCTCGTGTGGCTCCAGGGAAGTCCATTCTCCAATCGAGTTGTGAGGGAGAGCCCTGCATTGCTCTCGATTCACTACAGGGGACTCAGGACTGAAGACACGTTCAATGGGGGAATTTCGAAGTCGTTCTCGACTTGCGGCAGGAAACCCTGGGTTTCCTCGTCTTGTGATGGTGACCCAGGGAGCTTCTCATTGTGTCTTTTGGAAGTCAGGAAGACTGTGGACTTAGGAGGGAACTTTCAGACTCCACTGGGTTTGGTGCAATAGAAGAGAGCCTCATCTCGAGTTGAGGTGGGAACCTCAGGTTTCCTCTCCTGTTTTGACGTGGGTCTCGGGCTGTGTATGCTGTTTCAAACAGGGAGGTAGGTCTCGACGTGTGTGAAGGCATGGAACTCTGCTTTCCTCTCGAGTTGTCAAAGGGGTTTCAGGCCTCCTGCCAAGTTGAATTTGGGACCTGCGCCTCTTTTCGGATTAACAACCAGGGCATCAGAACTCCTTAGTGTTGTGTGTGGATACTTGGCTGACATTTGAATCGGTGCAAGGAAATCAGGCCTGATCTCAAGTGGATGGGGAAATCAGTGGCTTTTGAATTGTGACAAGGCCCCCGGGTTTCCCTCCAGTGTCAAGTAGATATCAGCCTCCTCTTGAGGTGCGACAGCAACGACGGCATTCCTTTCCAGGCGAAGCAGGGCAATCGACCCTCATCTCGACTTGAGGCGGGGAAAACTGGGCTCTTTTTGACTTGTGGCGGGAATTTCAGTGTTCCTCTAGAGTGGGGACGGGTATCCTGGCAAATTTCTGGAGTTTCATGAAGCATGTCGAGGACCCTTCCGAGTTCCAAGGTAAACGTGGGCTTTCATTGGAAACGCTGCACTGTAAAAGGGCCTCCTCAAGTGTGCAGGTGAGAATTTTGTCGTTTGCATGGAGTTATGGTGGGAAGCTTAGGGTTCCTCTCGAGTTGCCTGTCGACCTGGGGGACTGCTCGTGTTTCCTCAGGGAAGTTAGATCTGCTTTGGAGTTGCAAGAGCCACCTCGGAATTCTTCCCGCATCTCTGCAGGAATTAATAGGGCATCATCTCGAGATGAGGCGGGAACCTCAGTGTTCCTTTCCATTTCTGACTTCGATCGCAGGGTCTCTGCATAGTTGGAACAGGCAAATCAGGCCTCGTCTTGTGATGAGGTTGGAACTCTGCTGGGCTCTAGAGTTGTTAACAGGGTGACAGGCCACTTGTCGAGTTGTATTTGGAACCTGCGGCTGTTTTCCGACAATGCAACTGGGGTGTCAGTGCCCCTTTGTGTTGTGACTTCATCCAAAGTGTTACTTTCGAAGAGGTGTCCGGGCATCGGGTTCTTATCAAGAGTGGATGGGGACATCGGTGTCTTTCAGAATGTGGCACGACCCACGAAACTACCTCTCGAATTTCTTTGTGAGATCGGCCTCCTCCAGAGGTGCGATGGTAAGGTCGGGATCCCTTTCCAGACAAAGCAGGGGAATTGACCCTCATGTGGAGATCAGGAGAGGAGAAAGGGCGCAGATTAAGTGGTGCCGGGAAACTCGATGTTCCTCTCAGTGAGAACGGTATGTTGGGGAACTTCTTGGGTTGCACCAAGGGTGTTAAGTACCTTTTCGAATTTCAAGAGGAAACGTGGGGTTTCTCTTGAGACGCTGCAGCGGGAAGGGGCCTCATCTCACGATGACGGTGGAACCTCGTGGTTTTCCTTGAGTTGCGGTGGGATTCTTGAGTTACAATGGGGAACTCAGGGAGCTTCTTTCGTTTCTCCAGTGAAGTCCAATCTCCATTCAAGTTGCGAGGGGGAGCTGGGGATTGCTCTCGAGTCACTGCAGGGCAAATGGGCCTCATCTAGGCTTTGTCCAGAAAATCCATGTTCCTCTTCAATGGCAACAGGGATCTCGGTGTTACATTCAATGTTCACCCAGGGAGTCAGGCCTCGTCTTGAATGGAAGGAAAGAATTCCGCTCTCCTCTACAGTTGCGACGGGTATCTCTTGGAGCCAATAGAGTGGCCTAAAGGGAGTCAAGCCCCCTGTGGAGTTTTGAGAGAGGACTCGGGATTGCTCTCCAAGCCCTGCCAGAAAAGAAGGCCTCATCTCGCGATGACGGCGAATCTCGTGGTTTTTCTGGAGCTGCAGCACAACGTGTGGGGTTTTCCTCAAGTTACAAAGGGGAACTCAAGCAGCCTCTCGTGTGGCCCCAGGGACGTCGAGTGGATGGGTAAATCAGTGGCTTTCGAATTGGGACAAGGCACCCGGGTGCCACTCCAGTGTCAAGTAGCTCCCGCCCTCCTCTCGAGGTGTGACAGGAACGTCAGCATTCCTTTCCAGGCGCCACAGGGCTATTGACACTCATCTCGACATGAGGTGGGGAAAACGGGGCTTTTCTTGACTTGTGGCGGGAATATCAGCGTTCCTCTTGAGTGGGGACGGGTATCTCGGGAAACTTCTGGAGTTTCGTAAAGCGTGTCAAGGACCCTTTCGAGTTCCAAGGGATACGTGGGCTTTCTTTGGAAACGCTGCAGCATAAAAGGGCCTCCTCAAGCGTGCAGGCGAGAATATCGTCGTTTGCGTGTAATTGTGGCTGGAAGCTTAGGGTTCATCTTGAGTTGCCTGTTGACCTGGGGGACAGCTCGTGTTTCCTCAGGGAGGTCAGATCTCCTTTGGCGTTGCAAGGGCCACCACGGGATTCCTCTCATATAGCTGCAGGCATGAACAGGGCTTCATCTGGGGATGAGGCAGGAACTTCAGAGTTCCTCTCCATTTCTGACTACAATCGCAGGGTCTCTGCAAAGTTGGCACAGGAGAGTCTGGCTTCGTCTTGTGGTGAGGTTGGAACTCCGCTGGCCTCTCGAGTTGTTCACGGGGTGACAGGCCACTTGTTGAGTTGTATTTGGAACCTGCGGCTGTTTCCAGACGATGCAACTGGTGTCAGTGCCCCTTCGAGTTTTGACTTCATCATCAGGGTTACATTCAAAGAAGTGCCCAGGCATAGGGACCTTCCTTGAGTGGATGGGGAAATTCATGGCTTTCGGAATGTGGCACGACCCACGAGGCTTCCTCTCGAGGTTCAGTGTGAGACCGGCCTCCTCCTGAGGTGGGACGTGAAGGTCGGGATCCCCTTCCAGACAAAGCAGGGTAATCGACCCTCATGTTGTGAACAGCAGGGGAGAAGAGGCTCAGATTAAGTGGTGCCGGGAAACTCGGTGTTCCCCTTGAGTGAGACCGGTCTGTCAGTGAACTTTTTGAGTTGCATCAAGCGTGTCAAGTACCGTTTCGAATTTCAAGAGGGAACGTGGGATTTCTCTTGAGACGCTGCAGTCGGAAAGGGCTTCATCTCGCGATGACGGGTGAACCTCGTGGTTTTTCTCGAGTTGTGGTGGGTTTCTTGAGTTACAACGGGGAACTCACGATGCCTCTCATGTTGGCCATTAAGTCAAAACTACATTTGAGTTGCGAGGGAGAGTTAGGGAATGCTCTCGAGTCACTGCCGAGCAAATAGACCTCATCAAGGCTTGTGTCCAGAAACTACGTGTTCCTATCCAGTGGTGACAGGGATCTAGGGGATGCATTCAAGATTCACCTGGGGAGTCAGGCCTCATCTCGAGTAGAAGCAAGGAATTCCGCTCTCTTCTCGAGTTGCGACAGGTATCTCTTGGAGCCCATTGAGTGTCCTAAAAGGAGTCAAGCTTCCAGTGGAGTTTGAGAGAGGACTCAGGATTGCTTTCTAGGCCCTGCAGGCAAAGAAGGGCCTCATCCTGTGATGACAGGGAAATCTCGTTGTTTTTTACGATCTTTGGCTCGAGAGTGGGGTTTCTCTCGAATTACGACGGGGAACTCAGGGAGCCTCTTGTGTGGTGCCAGGGAAGTCCAGTCTCCATTCAAATTGTGAGGGGGAGCGGGGCATTACTGTCGAATCAAGATAGCGGAATCGGGCCTCAAGACGCATTGAAGGAGTAATCTTGATATCTTTCTCGAGTTGCCGCATGAAACCCTGGGGTCCCTCGATTTGTGCCACTGACCTTGGGGAACCTCTCAGGGTGCCTATGAGAATTCAGGCATACTGTGGAGATGCGACGGGCCTCTCGGGACTCCACTGGGTTTGGTGCAATGGAAGAGGGCCTAATCTCAAGTTGAGGCGTGAACCTCATGGCTCCTCTCCATTTCTGACTTCGATCGCAGGGCTTCCGCAGAGTTGGAACTGGAGAGTCAGGCCTCGTCTTGTGTTGAGGAATGGAACTCCGCTTGCCTCTCGAGTTGTTCACGGGGTGACAGGCCCCATGTTGAGTTGTATTTGGAACCTGCAGGTTTTTCCGGACGATGCAACGGGGTGTCAGTGCCCCTTCGTGTTGTGACTTCATCCAAAGGGTTACATTCGAAAAGCTGTCCGGGCATCGGGTTCTCATCAAGAGTGGACGGGGCAATTGGTGTCTTTCGGAATGTGGCACGATGCACGAGGCAACCTCTGGAATTCCTTTGTGAGACCGGCCTCCTCCTGAAGTACGACGGGAAGGTCGGGATCCCTTTCCATGCAAAGCAGGGGATATGAGCTAATGTTGAGATCTGGAGGGGAGAAGGGGCTCAGATTAAGTGGTGTCGAGTAACTCGGTGTTCCTCTCGAGTGAGACCGGTATGTCAGGGAACTTTTTGGGTTGTATCAAGGGTGTCAAGTACCGTTTTGAATTTCAAGAGGGAAGGTGGGATTTCTCTTGAGACGCTGCAAGGGGAAAGGGCTTCATCTCGCAATGATGAGTGAACCTCGTAGTTTTTCTCGAGTTGCAGCGGGACTCTCGAGTTATGACGGGGTACTCAGGGAGCCTCTTGTGTTGGCCCAGGGAATTCAAATCTCCATTTGAGTTTCGAGGGCGAGCTGTGGATTGCTCTCGAGTCACTGCTGGGCAAAACGTCCTCATCGACGCTTTTGTCCAGAAAATCCGTGTTCTTTTCGAATGTCAACAGGGATCTCGGTGTTACGTTCAAGGTTCAACCGTGGAGGCAGGCCTCTTTTCGAGGAGAAGCAAAGAATTACGTTCTCCTCTCCAGTTGCGACGGGTATCTCTTGGAGGCCATAGCGTGCCCTCGATGGAGTCAAGACTCCTGTGGAGTTTTGACAGAGGACTCTGGATTGCTCTCCAGGCTGTTCAAAAAAGAAGGGCCTCATCTCGCGATGATGGGGGAATCTTGTGTTTTTTTTCCGAGCTGCGGCGCAATGTGTGGGGTTTTCCTCGAGTTACGATGGGGAATTCAGGGAGCCTCTCGTGTGGGCCCAGGGAAGTCCAGTCTCCATTCGAATTGTGAGGGGGAGCGCGGCATTGCTCTCGATTCACTGCAGGGGAATCTGGCCTCAAGACGTGTTGAAGGGGGAATTTCGAGGTCTTTCTCGAGTTTCACCAAGAAACCCTGGGTTTCCTCAACTTGTGACGGTTACCTCAGGGAGCTTCTCATTGCGCTTATTGGAAGTCAGGAATACTGTGGACTTGGGAGGTGCCTCTCGGATTCCACCGGGTTTGGTGCAATGGAAGAGCGCCTCATCTTGAGTTGAGGCGGGAACCTCAGGTTTCCTCTCCTGTTTTGACGTGGGTCTCGGGCTGTGTATGCCGTTTCAAACAGGGAGGTACATCTCGACGTGTGTGAAGGCATGGAACTCTGCTTTCCTCTCGAGTTGTCAAAGAGGTTTCAGGCCTCCAGCCGAGTTGAATTTGGGACCTGGGGCTCTTTTCGGATTAACAACTTGGCATCAGGACTCCTTCGTGTTGTGAGTCATTCTTGGCCGACATTCGAATAGGTGCAAGGAAATCAGGCCTGATCTCGAGTGGATGGGGCAATCAGTGGCTTTCGAATTGTGGCAAGGCCCCCGGGTGCCACTCCAGTGTCAAGTAGCTCCCGCCCTCCTCTCGAGGGGCGACAGGGACGTCGGCATTCCTTTCCAGGCGCCACAGGGCTATCTACCCTCATCTCGACATGAGGTGGGGAAAACGGGGCTTTTCTTGACTTGTGGCGGGAATTTCAGTGTTCCTCTTGAGTGGGGACGGGTATCTCGGGAAACTTCTGGAGTTTCGTAAAGCGTGTTGAGGACCCTTTCGAGTTCCAAGGGATACGTGGGCTTTCTTTGGAAAGCTGCAGCGTAAAAGGGCCTCCTCAAGCGTGCAGGCGAGAATATCGTCGTTTGCGTGTAATTGTGGCTGGAAGCTTAGGGTTCCTCTCGAGTTGCCTGTCGACCTGGGGGACAGCTCGTGTTTCCTCATGGAGGTCAGATCTCCTTTGGGGTTGCAAGGGCCACCACGGGATTCCTCTCATATAGCTGCAGGCATGAACAGGGCTTCATCTGGGGATGAGGCAGGAACCTCAGTGTTCCTCTCCATTTCTGACTTCGATCGCAGGGTCTCTGCAGAGTTGGAACAGGAGAGTCAGGCTTCGTCTTGTGGTGAGGTTGGAACTCCGCTGGCCTCTCGAGTTGTTCACGGGGTGACAGTCCACTTGTCGAGTTGTATATGGAACCTGTGACTGTTTCCGGACGATGCAACTGGGGTGTCAGTCCTCCTTTGTGTTGTGACTTCATCCTCAGGGTTACATTCAAAGAGGTGCCCAGGCATAGGGACCTTCCTTGAGTGGATGGGGAAATTCATGGCTTTCGGAATGTGGCACGACCCACGAGGCTTCCTCTCGAGGTTCAGTGTGAGACCGGCCTCCTCTTGAGGTGGGAAGTGAAGGTCGGGATCCCCTTCCAGACAAAGCATGAGGGGAATCGACCCTCATGTCGTGAACAGCAGGGGAGAAGAGGCTCAGATTAAGTGGTGCCAGGAAACTCGGTGTTCCCCTTGAGTGAGACCGGTATGTCGGAGCCTGTCAAGTACCGTTTCGAATTTCAAGAGGGAACGTGGGATTTCTCTTGAGATGCTGCAGTCGGAAAGGGCTTCATCTCGCGATGACGGGTGAACCTCGTGGTTTTTCTCGAGTTGTGGTGGGTTTCTTGAGTTACAACGGGGAACTCACGATGCCTCTCGTGTTGGCCCAGGGAAGACAAATCTCCATTCCAGTTGCGAGGGAGAGTTGGGGAATGCTCTTGAGTCACTGCCGAGCAAATAGACCTCATCAAGGCTTGTGTCCAGAAACTACGTGTTCCTATCCAGTGGCGACAGTGATCTAGGGGTTGCATTCAAGATTCAACCGGGGAGTCAGGCCTCGTCTTGAGTAGAAGCAAGGAAATCCACTCTCTTCTCGAGTTGCGACAGGTATCTCTTGGAGCCCATTGAGTGTCCTAAAAGGAGTCAAGCTTCCTGTGGAGTTTTGAGAGAGGACTCGGGGTTGCTCTCTAGGCCCTGCAGGCAAAGAAGGGCCTCATCTTGCGATGACAGGGAAATCTCGTTGTTTTTTACGATCTTTGGCTCGAGAGTGGGGTTTCTCTCGAATTACGACGGGGAACTCAGGGAGCCTCTTGTGTGGCGCCAGGGAAGTCCAGTCTCCATTCAAATTGTGAGGGGGAGCGGGGCATTACTGTCGAGTCAAGATAGCGGAATCGGGCCTCAAGACGCATTGAAGGAGTAATCTTGAGGTCTTTCTCAAGTTGCGGCAGGAAACCCTGGGGTCCCTCGATTTGTGCCACTGACCTTGGGGAACTTCTCAGGGTGCCTATGAGAATTCAGGCATACTGTGGAGATGCGACAGGCCTCTCGGGACTCCACTGGGTTTGGTGCAAAGGAAGAGGGCCTAATCTCAAGTTGAGGCATGAACCTCATGGCTCCTCTCCATTTCTGACTTCGATCGCAGGGCTTCCGCAGAGTTGGAACTGGAGAGTCAGGCCTCGTCTTGTGTTGAGGAATGGAACTCCGCTTGCCTCTCGAGTTGTTCACGGGGTGACAGGCCCCATGTTGAGTTGTATTTGGAACCTGCAGGTTTTTCCGGACGATGCAACGGGGTGTCAGTGCCCCTTCGTGTTGTGACTTCATCCAAAGGGTTACATTCGAAAAGCTGTCCGGGCATCGGGTTCTCATCAAGAGTGGACGGGGCAATTGGTGTCTTTCGGAATGTGGCACGATGCACGAGGCAACCTCTGGAATTCCTTTGTGAGACCGGCCTCCTCCTGAAGTACGACGGGAAGGTCGGGATCCCTTTCCATGCAAAGCAGGGGATATGAGCTAATGTTGAGATCTGGAGGGGAGAAGGGGCTCAGATTTAGTGGTGTCGGGAAACTCGGTGTTCCTTTCGAGTGAGACCGGTATGTTGGGGAACATTTTGGGTTGTATCAAGGGTGTCAAGTACCGTTTTGAATTTCAAGAGGGAAGGTGGGATTTCTCTTGAGACGCTGCAAGGGGAAAGGGCTTCGTCTCACGATGATGGGTGAACCTCGTGGTTTTTCTCGAGTTGCAGCGGGATTCTCGAGTTATGACGGGGTACTCAGGGAGCCTCTTGTGTTGGCCCAGGGAATTCAAATCTCCATTTGAGTTTCGAGGGCGAGCTGTGGATTGCTCTCGAGTCACTGCTGGGCAAAAGGTCCTCATCGACGCTTTTGTCCAGAAAATCCGTGTTCTTCTCGAATGTCAACAGGGATCTTAGTGTTACGTTCAAGGTTCAACCGTGGAGGCAGGCCTCTTTTCGAGGAGAAGCAAAGAATTACGTTCTCCTCTCCAGTTGCGACGGGTATCTCTTGGAGGCCATAGCGTGCCCTCAATGGAGTCAAGACTCCTGTGGAGTTTTGATAGAGGACTCTGGATTGCTCTCCAGGCTGTTCAAAAAAGAAGGGCCTCATCTCGCGATGATGGGGGAATCTTGTGTTTTTTTTCCGAGCTGCGGCGCAATGTGTGGGGTTTTCCTCGAGTTACGATGGGGAATTCAGGGAGCCTCTCGTGTGGGCCCAGGGAAGTCCAGTCTCCATTCGAATTGTGAGGGGGAGCGCGGCATTGTTCTCGATTCACTGCAGGGGAATCTGGCCTCAAGACGTGTTGAAGGGGGAATTTCGAGGTCTTTCTCGAGTTTCACCAAGAAACCCTGGGTTTCCTCAACTTGTGACGGTTACCTCAGGGAGCTTCTCATTGCGCTTATTGGAAGTCAGGAATACTGTGGACTTGGGAGGTGCCTCTCGGATTCCACCGGGTTTGGTGCAATGGAAGAGCGCCTCATCTTGAGTTGAGGCGGGAACCTCAGGTTTCCTCTCCTGTTTTGACGTGGGTCTCGGGCTGTGTATGCCGTTTCAAACAGGGAGGTACATCTCGACGTGTGTGAAGGCATGGAACTCTGCTTTCCTCTCGAGTTGTCAAAGAGGTTTCAGGCCTCCAGCCGAGTTGAATTTGGGACCTGGGGCTCTTTTCGGATTAACAACTTGGCATCAGGACTCCTTCGTGTTGTGAGTCATTCTTGGCCGACATTCGAATAGGTGCAAGGAAATCAGGCCTGATCTCGAGTGGATGGGGCAATCAGTGGCTTTCGAATTGTGTCAAGGCGCCTGGGTGCCACTCCAGTGTCAAGTAACTCCCGCCCTCCTTTCGAGGTGCGACAGGGACGTCGGCATTCCTTTCCAGGCGCCACAGGGCTATCTACCCTCATCTCGACATGAGGTGGGGAAAACGGGGCTTTTCTTGACTTGTGGCGGGAATTTCAGTGTTCCTCTTGAGTGGGGACGGGTATCTCGGGAAACTTCTGGAGTTTCGTAAAGCGTGTTGAGGACCCTTTCGAGTTCCAAGGGATACGTGGGCTTTCTTTGGAAAGCTGCAGCGTAAAAGGGCCTCCTCAAGCGTGCAGGCGAGAATATCGTCGTTTGCGTGTAATTGTGGCTGGAAGCTTAGGGTTCCTCTCGAGTTGCCTGTCGACCTGGGGGACTGTTCGTGTTTCCTCAGGGAGGTCAGATCTCCTTTGGCGTTGCAAGGGCCACCCTGGAATTCCTCTCGCATAGCTGCAGGGATGAATAGGGCTTCATCTGGGGATGAGGCAGGAACCTCAGTGTTCCTCTCCATTTCTGACTTCAATTGCAGGGTCTCTGCAGAGTTGGAACAGGAGATTCAGGCTTCGTCTTTTGGTGAGGTTGGAACTCACCTGGACTCTCGAGTATTGACTGGGTGACAAGCCACTTATCGAGTTGTATGTGAACCTGCACCTGTTTCCCGCCAATGCAAATGGGGTGTCAGTGCCCCTTTGTGTTGTGATTTCATCCTCAATGTTACATTCGAAGAACTGCTGGGGCATGGGGTCCTTTCTTGAGTGGACGGGGAAATCGGTGTCTTTGGAATGTGGCATGACACACGAGGCTTCCTCTTGAGTTTCCGTTTGAGACTGGCCTCCTCCTGAGGTGGGACATGAAGTTCGGTATCCCCTTCCAGACAAAGCAGGGGAATCGACCCTCCTGTCGAGATCAGGAGGGGAGAAGGGGCTCAGATAAGTGGTGCCATGAAACTAGTTATTCCTCTCTAGTGAGACCAGTATGTCGGGGAAATTTTTGGGTTGAATCAAGGGTGTCAAGTACCGTTTGAATTATAAGAGGGAACGTGGGATTTCTCTTGAGATGCTGCAGTGGGAAAAGGCTTCATCTCGCGATGATGTGGGAAGCTCGTGGTTTTTCTCGAGTTGCGGCGGGATTCTCCAGTTAAGACTGGGAACTCACGATGCCTCTCGTGTTGGCCCAGGGAAGTCGAATCTCCATTTGAGGTGCGAAGGAGAGCTGGAGATTGCTCTCGAGTCACTGCAAGGCAAATAGACCTCATCTAGGCTTGTGTGCATAAACTACGTGTTCCTCTCCAGTGGCGACATGGATCTCAGGGTTGCATTCAACATTCGCCCAGGAAGTCAGGCCTCGTCTTGAGTGGAAGCAAAGAATTCCACTCTCCTCTCCAGTTGTGACGGGTATCTCTTAGAGCCCATAGAGTGGCCTAAAGGGAGTCAAGCCTCCTGTGGAATTTTTAGAGAGGTCCCAGGATTGCTCTGTAGGCACTGCAGGAAAAGAAGGGTTCATTCTCGTTGACAGAGGAATCTTGTGGTTTTCTTCGAGCTGCGTAGCAACGTGTGGGGTTTTCCTCGAGTTGCAATGGGGAAATCAGGGAGCCTCTCGTGTGACCCCTGGGAAGTCCAGTCTCCATTCGAGTTGCGAGGGGGAGCCCAGCATTGCTCTCGATTCACTGCAAAGGAATCCGGCCTCAAGACGCACTGAAGGGTGAATCTCGAGGGCTTCCTCGAGTTGCCTCGGGAAACCCTGTGTTTCCTCGACTTGTAACGGTGACCTTAGGGAGCTTCTTATTGTGCCTATTGGAAGTCAGGAATACTGTGGACTTGGGAGGGGCCTCTCGAACTCCACTGGGCTTGGTGCAATGGAAGACCGCCTCATCTCGAGTTGAGGCGGAAATCTCAGGTTTCCTCTCATGTTTTGACGTGGGTCTCGGGCTGTGTATGCCATTTCAAACAGGGAAGTAGGTCTCGACGTGTGTGAAGGCATGGAACTCTGCTTTCCTCTCGAGTTGTCAAAGGGGTTTGAGGCCTCCAGCTGAGTTGAATTTGAGACCTGGGGCTCTTTTTGGATTAACAACCTTGGCATCAGAACTCCTTTGTGTTGTGAGTTTATTCTCAGCTGACATTCGAATCATTGCAAGGAAGCCAGGCCTGATCTCGAGTGGATGGGGAATCAGTGGCTTTCAAATTGTGACAAAGCCCCCGGGTTCCCCTCCAGTGTCAAGTAGATAGCAGCCTCCTCTCGAGGTGCGACGGGGACGTCTGCATTCCTTTCCAGGAGAAGCACGGCAATCGACCCTCATCTCGACTTGAGGCGGGGAAAACGGGGCTCTTCTTGACCTGTGTCCAGAATTTCAGCGGGCCTCTCGATTGGGGATGGGTATCTCGCTAAACTTCTGGAGTTTTGTAAAGTGTGTCGAGGACCCTTTCGAGTTCCAAGGGAAACGTGGGCTTTCTTTGGAAATGCTACAGTGTAAAAGGCCTTCTCAAGCGTGCAGGTGAGAATTTCGTCATTTGGGTGGAGTTGTGGCGGGAAGCTTAGGGTACCTCTCGAATTGCCTGTCGAACGGAGTTCCGCTCATGCTTCCTCAGGGAAGTCAGATCTACTTTGGCCTCGCGAGGGCCACCTCGCAATTCCTCACACATCGCTGCAGGGATGAATAGGGCCTCATCTCGAGATGAGGCGGGAACCTCAGTGTTCCTGTGCATTTCTGACTTCGATCTCAGGGTCTCTGAAGAGTTGGATCGGGAGAGTCAGGCCTCGTCTTTTGATGAGGTTGGAACTCCCCTGGCCTCTTGAGGTATACACGGGATGACAGGCCACTTGTTGAGTTGTATTTGGAACCTGCGTCTTTTTCTGGACGATGCAACTGGGGTGTCAGTGCCCCTTCGTGTTGTGATTTCATCATCAGTGTTACATTCGAAGAGGTGCCTGGGCATCGGGACTTTTCTTGAGTGGACGGGGAAATCGGTGTCCTTCGAATGTGGCACGACCCACGAGGCTTCCTCCTGAGTTTCAATATGAAAACGTCCTCCTCCTGAGGTGGGACTGGAAAGCCAGGATCCCTTTCCAGACAAACAGAGGAATTGACCCTCATGTCGAGATCAGGAGGGTAGAAGGGGCTCAGATTAAGTTGTGCCGAGAAACTCGGTGTTCCTCTCGAGTGAGGCTGGTATGTCAGGGAACTTATTGAGTTGCATCAAGGGGTTAAATGCTGGGAGCGAGCTTGAGGATCTCCGTCCCTGGCAATGGTCATGAGGAAGGAGGCTCGGTATACGCAAAGGCAGGAACGAACCTCAGGAGTCCCCCTGGATATTCTCGAGCATCTACCCCCAAAACCAGAATTTGCCGACTTTACTGCTTTGTGCTCTCACCTCTGACTTTACTGGGGGCTGTCCCCCACCACCATCTCGCTCTTTCTGAACAGGAGTTAACTTACAGCTCCAGTTAATATAGTTCCTTGGAATTAGGAATATTTAATCCAAACCCCTTAGATAGTTCTCTAACTTGCCTGAAAAGTTTACCCAGACTCCTACAGCTATGCATATGATTGTTTACAGTCTCCCGGCATGAGAGGCATGGGAAGCCTGAGATATTCAAATAGCTTAGAGCCTCTAGGAGAGTTAGAAGCTTGACAGAATAAAACTAGTAAAAGATTTCATTGATGAGCCAGTGCTTGCTGCCAAGTTTCCACATCCCCTGTATTGTATCCTTGAAAGTGTATTAATTAATATACTTGGTATGTAGAAAAAATAAGTAGTGGCCTTGGTGTCAGCAACTTCAGACCCTTAAGGTAATAAATTCTTTGCTTTGTTGTAAACCCAATGCACTTCTGCCCTATAGGAATGCAACTTTATCTAACACCTTCGGAGGATGGCACCAAACCTTAAAATAATTACTCTTAGAGAAAATAAGAATTATGGATTGACAAACCTTTGTCAGAGTCATAAAATGTTAATAGGCCTTCTGGACAGAAGATGATGTAAATCACCTAAACCATTTGCATATAATAAATTTGCAGGAAAGAAACCCTGGTTTCGATAAGGATCAAAGACTGCTGACTTTGCATGATTTCACACCCCCTATTATCCTCTATGTACAACTTATGGTATAAAAGCCCCTGTTGATAATAAAGCTACGGGCCTTGCTCACCAAAGCTTGGTCGCCTCATGTCATTCTTACTTTCACATTCTGGCTGAGTCTCCATCTGGAGCACGGAGGTCCTTTGTGACCATTTATTTGCCTGGGCTTCTAAGACCCACTGGAGAAGGTGCCTAAGGTGGGGCACCTTCCGCTATTTGAGAGGGCACCTGTGGCCTCTGTGGTCAGAGCTAACCTGATGTCACAGGTTATACTGATTTTCCACGTAAATCAAGCTACTCAGCCTCTTTTCTCCACTGAATTTTCCTATTGAGCTATCCTCATTCTATTACTCTTTATATCTTTGATAAATATTTAAATAAAGCCTGTGTAATCGCCGACGCCGTCTCCCCTTCGAACTCCCTGGATCTGCCAGGGCTGGATGGCGCCCGAGACAGGCGATTCGAAGGTAGGTCCCCCAGCCCTACTGTTCCCCCAGTGTTTAGTTTTTGGGACGGCTAGGACCCCACTCAGGGTGCTGCAGACCCCCCTGTAGAATAGACAGGGTGAGGAGGAGTGGGAAGTGTTGAAAGTGTTAAAGAGTTAGAGAGAAAAACACGGTTTCTGAAGTTAAAAGGCTGAAGAAAAGCCTGATCTTTTGAAAGCTAAAACTAAATCTTCTATTCTACTTAATTTTCCGACATGGGTAACACTGAATCAAATGAAAGACAGCTCTTTATAGAAGTAATTCTACAGTTATTAAGTAAAAGAGGAATCAAAGTTAAAAAATCTACCATTCAATCATTTTTTTTTTTTTTTCATTTGTACAAGAGCACTGTCCCTGGTTTCCAGAAGAAGGCACTGTTACCTTAGATGTCTGGGAGAAAGTAGGAAAACAGCTAAAAACTTATCATGCCGAACATGGCTCAGAAAAGGTGCCTAATGACGCCTTTTCCTTATGGAATATCATTAGAGGTGTCTTAGACTCTGCCCCAGATTCAGAAAAAGTACATCTTAAAGGGGATAGTGAAGAAAATGCTGTAGTTAAACCTGCCCCTGAATCTAAAAAGGTAACTTTTAAAGAGGAAAATGAGGACAAAACTGTAGTTAAACCTGAGGAAAATGAGAAAAACGAAGACCTGTTTGACTACTGGCAACTAAGAAAAATGTTAGCAGCCATGATTACTCAGGAACAACTTAAAGATAGGGATGAGAAACAAGATCAGCTTTCCCCAAAAGAAAAAGAGAATTCAGACGAGATAGCAGCTAAATATCACTCTGATGAAGATTGGCATCTCTTAAACAAAGATGCCCCAAAAAGCCTAAGAGAAACTTCCCCTGTCAGGCCATCAACTCCAAAGAGCTTAAGGGAAACATCTCCTATCAGGCTATATGCCCCTAGGAATTCCCAGGAGACCTTCCCAATTAATCCATATGTAACCTCTGAATACCAAACAGTTCAAAGAGCTCCAGAGTACAGAGCAGAGGATATGGAACCCATGCCATTGCCACCACCTCCCATACCACCTCCCATACCACCTCCCATACCAAGCCTTACAGGTCCCATTAAACCCACAACATTGCTGCCACCTCCTTATCGAAGTGGGAAAATTCCAATATCAATCCCATGGAGACAGGCCTTTTCTGCCCCTGGTGAGAAATTCGATACCCAACTTCAGGCTTGTTTCCCTCTAATTTTTGACAATGGTGAAAGGGAACAAAAGGCTATTGACTAGGAGCCTGTTTCTTTTCAATTGGTAAAAGAACTTAAAAATGCATGTATTTCATATGGGCCTAAAGCCCCATATACGATGCAGCTAGTAGAAAATTTAGCAGGCCAATGGTTAACACATTCAGAATGGAAAGCAATTGCTAGGGCCTGCTGGTCCGGAGAACATTTTATACTTTGGAAATTTGAGTATGATGATTTCGCTCATATGTATGCTTTTTCTAACCAAAATGGAGACCTTAAACATATCACTGAATCTATGTTACTTGGTCGGGCTGACTACCCCTCATTTGACCAAAAGATGAAATTAGAACCGCTATACAATAGGTGGCTGATTGTGCCTTTGCTGCCTGGCATTCATTACCCGATGGTAAGGCATCAGGTACCGCTCTATCTGATATTAAACAAAAGTCGGAAGAGCCATTTGAAGACTTTGTCTCACGACTCTCAGAAGCTGTCCAGAGAATAATTTCTGATTCTGAGGCAGCTAAATTATTAACAAAACACGTGGCCTTTGAAAATGCTAATTCTACCTGCCAGGCTATATTGTACCCTGTTAGAACAACTGGAACTCTAACTGATTATATGAAACAGTGTGCAGATGTAGGACCATCAATGCTACAGGGTGTTGCTATAGCTGCAGCAATAAAAGGGAATTCTTATCAGCAGGCAGTCCAATCTTTTTTTACTAACAAGAATAAGCCACCACAAGGTGCTCCCAATAACCAAGGCAGGAATGCATTCCCTAGAATTTGTTTTTCCTGTGGCTAGGAGGGACACATTTTTCGTGACTGCCCTCAAAGAACACCCGGTTCTTATCTGCCTAATCCGGCCCAACCAGCTGTGTCTGCTCCACAAAACCCTGCCCCCCTCCCCCCCCCCCGCCACCCCACCCATTAATGCTAGGTCTCTTTGCCCTCGCTGCCAGAAAGGATATCATTGGGCAAGGGACTATAGGTCAAGATTCCATAGAAATGGAGCCTTTTTAGGCCCCAACCAGCAGTCGGGAAACGGGTTGAGGGGCCAGCCCCAGGCCCCGACAGTGATTGGGGCAGACTCACTGAACCCATTCATTCCCTTCGTCCCATCACAGAGCTCATCCGAGCAACCCCAGGCAGCGCAGGACTGGACCTCAGTTCCACCACCTCAACAATATTAACACCAGATAGCCCCACTATAAAAATCCCAATGGAGTTAAAGGTCCATTGCCGAAAGTCCTCGTAGGAATTATACTAGGCAGAAGTTCCTTAGCTATACAAGGTCTTACAATTATTCCTGGAGTAATTGACTCAGATTATACAGGAGAAATTCAGATAATGATTTCACCCCTGACTAAAATTTTCCAAATACGTCAGGGACAGAGAATAGACCAACTTTTACTTTTGCCTTATCATACTGCAACTGGGCAAACATCCACTCAAAATGAAAGACGGGACAAAGGATTTGGGTCTAGTGGCATGGCTTTTTGGGTAACAGAAATTACTAAAAAGCATACCATGAAATCTATTCTTGTCAGTGGCAAGTGTATTGAAGGGCTATTAGACACAGGAGCAGACATTTCCTGTATTTCTGGGAAAGACTGGCCCAATTACTGGCCCACACATACTACTGCAAATAACTTAGTGGGCATCAGGAGAGCTCCTGCAGTAGCTCAAAGTGCAGAAATTTTAGACTGGCAATTTGAGGATACATGTGGAACATTCCAACCATATGTGATTCCTTCGCTGCCCTTATCGCTGTGGGGGAGGGATGTGCTGCCTCAAATGGGCATGTTACTTTTTAGCCCTGATGATAAAGTAACTTTTCAAATGCTACAAATGGGCTATGACCCTTCAAAAGGGTTAGGTAAACAGCAGACAGGAATAATTGAGCCAATTTGCCTGGCTCCTTGAAAGTTCCGTACTGGATTAGGGTATCCAAGTTTTTGATGGAGGCCATTGTTTTTGCTGGCGACCCCATTACATGGAAATCTCAGGACCCAGTGTGGGTAGAACAATGGCCTCTGACTAAAGAAAAACTACTGGCAGCTAAAAAGTTAATTTCTGAACAACTAGAATTGGGACATATTGAGCCCTCCAATAGCCCCTGGAATACTCCTATTTTTGGTATTAAGAAAAAAATCTGGCAAGTGGCGACTTTTACAAGATTTAAGAGCTATTAATGCCACTATGGAAGATATGGGGGCCTTACAACCTGGGCTTCCTTCCCCAGTAGCCGTCCCAGAAGGACATAATATTATTGTAATTGATTTGCAAGACTGTTTTTTCACCGTCCCCTTAAATTCTGAGGATAAAAAGCGATTTGCCTTTAGTTTACCAGCAGAAAATTTTAAACAGCCTCATTTAAGGTTTCAGTGGAAAGTGTTGCCCCAGGGAATTAAAAATAGCCCTACTTTATGTCAAAAATTTGTTAATGCAGCTATAGAAGATATTAGGACTAAATATGAACAACTGTATATGATTCACTATATGGATGATATTTTAATAGCTCACCCTGATAGAGCTCATTTACAAACTGTCCTCCAGGATTTGACCCAGGCATTAACAGACAGAGGCTTAAAAATTGCCCCAGAGAAAATTCAAGTCAATCCGCCCATAACTTACTTAGGACGGGTTATCAATTCAGAAACTGTGACTCATACCCCATTAAAATTGAGAAAAGATCACCTTGTTACTTTAAATGATTATCAAAAACGTTTAGGTGATATTAATTGGATCAGACCTTATTTGAAATTAACCACTGCCGAATTAAAACCTCTTTTTAACATTTTACTCGGGGATCCTGATCCAGCTTCTAAAAGACAATGAACTGCTGAGGCTCGGGAGGACTTAGACAAAGTAGAAGCAGCTTTATCTGATAGCTATGTTAAAAGAATTGATTTACAAACAAACTGGCAAGTCCTCTACCTGGCTACTCCAACAGCACCTACAGGAGTTTTATGGCAAAATGGCCTCCTAGAGTGGATCCATCTTCCTGCTCAAGCTAAAAAGGTAGTGGCTTCTTATCCAGGTTTAGTGGCTACTTTAATATTAAAGGGGAGAATGTGGAGTATTGAATTATTTGGTAAATAACCAGCAGAAATTGTAATTCCATATAATAAAGAACAGCTTGATGCTCTTCTAATGTTTGATGAAAATTGGCAGATTGCTATAGGAAATTATTTTGGCAAAATTCTGCATCATTTACCTTCACATGTTTTGCTAAATTTTATGTCTAAACACCCGGTTATTTTCCCTGTTAGATGTAAATACTCCTCCATCTCAGACGCTCAAATGGTTTTTGCTGATGGGTCAGCTAACGGCAGAGCTTCTATAGTTACAAGAGATCAGCATAAAGTTTTACATACACAGGAGACTTCGGCCCAGAGAGCTGAACTCACAGCTATTATAGAGGCTTTTGTTATGTTTGCAGAGGAGGAATTTAACCTGTACTCTGACTCTCAGTATGTGGTCAGGCTGTTTCCACACATTGAGACTGCGGTTCTGCCCAAGAACAAAACTGCAATATTTTACTTGTTAACTAAACTGCAGCAGCAAATTTGGAAACAAAGCCGAGCATATTTTATTGGTCACATTCGGGCTCATTCTGGATTGCCTGGACCTTTAAATGCCTTAAATGACCTGACAGATTCACTAAGATCACAGTGACTTCTGCTTTTGAAAAAGCCCGAGCTTCTCACTCACTCCACCATCAAAATGCTACTGCGCTAAGATATCAATTTCCGATTCCTCGAGAATCTGCTCGGGAGATTGTTTGTTCCTGTTCTCATTGTCCCACTACTGTAAATAGTTTACCTATGGGAGTTAACCCTCGTGGTCTCAAACCTAATGCACTCTGGCAGATGGATGTAACTCACATCTCTTCATTTGCAAAATTGTCTTTTGTTCATGTAACAGTAGATACCTTTTCTCATGTTATTATTGCAACTGCTCGCACAGGGGAAGCAGTTAAAGATGTAATACAACATCTCTTTATTTGTTTCTCATATTTGGGTCTGCCAAAAGCCTTGAAAACTGATAATGCCCCTGCTTACACATTCAAGTCTTTTCAGGAATTTTGTCTAAAGTTTCAAATTAAACATAATACAGGCATCCCTTATAATCCACAAGGACAAGCCATTGTGGAAAGAGCACATCAACTGTTAAAAATCCAAATTCAAAAACTAAAAGAAGGGCAGTTTAAATATAGTTCTCCCCATCACATCTTGCATCATGCTCTTTTTGTAATAAATATTTTAAATACTGACTCAGCCAGAATTACTGCAATGCTTTGCCATTGGTGCCCAGAGCAATTGAATACAAAACCATTAGTTAAATGGAAGGACCTCCTTTCTGGACAATGGAAAGGTCCCGACCCATTGTTAACCAGCGGTCGAGGATATGCTTGTATTTTCCCACAGGACACAGATTCTCCAATTTGGGTTCCAGATAGATTGATTCGCTATGTCACAGCCCCTAGGATACCGGATTCCACGGCCACCACAACCCCGAAAGAGGAAGCAGCCTTCTCTGCCTTCGCTCCCCCCGCCAGCACAGGAAACATCACTGACATCAGAACAACTGATATCAGGGATCCCGGATGAGCAGGGAATGGATCCGCCCACCAAACAGATGTCTCAACTTCACATACAGAATATTGCTCTCCCCGATCCTTTGCCTCACAAAAGGGTGTCAGGCCGCCTGACTCAGGCGACCTGGAATGCCCCCATACCCACTTGGGGACAAATAAAAACACTCTGCCATCAGGCATGGGGAATGACCTCTTTGCAGGGCTCTCCTACCTCCCCTGAGAAGATGTTTATTGCTATGCTTGCCTTATTATCTTGCCAGATAAGCGCCTCCTCCCCCACTCCTGAAAAGTATTGGGCTTACTTCCCAGATCCTCCAACCTTTCAAGTAGTTACCTGGAACAGTGACCCCTTACGGGTCCACACAAACCAGCCTCAGTTGCTGGGAGGGTCATATACTTCCTATATCACAGATGAATATCCTATTAATTTCAATTTTACCTTCCGGGGATTAGCAGACGATCTTCCTGTTTGCTTCAACTTCCCCAACAATATAGAAAGCTTTGTTACTCCCCCTAAGGAAGGATGTGTTGGAGCCTCTAAAAAGGCAATTCTAACCCATTCTCCAGCCTCAGGTATTGAACATAGAGGGTTTGGATGTTGCAGGCTCATATGCACGGGGGCCTTGATCCCCACAAAACTGTATTCCATATACCCCTTCCTGGATATCCAAGTTGTTATAATAACGAGCCTTCAGATACCATATGGAACACCATAGATGATGGTACAGGGTATCCGATTTGGAAATCTTGTACTTATGGTTTGAGAATTGATTATAGAATACCAGGAGGAGGGAATTACATGATTCAAGACTGGAGTAACCCAGACCCAGGTACGAGCCCATTGTTCCTTGGTGACTTTCTCAGTAGATATTATAACTGGAAGAAAGACTTGGTTCCTTGGCCATTAAGCATCACTAGATGGCATAATAATCAATTTGTTCCTCCTATATTGTCTTATACAACTAAGAACAGAACCTTTTGGCAGCCAGAAATTTGGAGGGCCCTTGCTGCCACTGCTCCCATTTCCTTATTCCATCCAAATAGCAATTCTACTTATTCGGTTTTGGCTTGTATACCCTCACCTTATGTTTTTCTCTTTACTAATGACTCCAAGAGACTAAATGTATACATGAATTACTCAGGCGGACCTAACATAGTAACTTGTGAACAATGTATGCTTTCATCTTGTTTGACCCCCTGATATAATGTTTGTTCTCTTGTGGTGTTGAAATGCCCACCCTATCTCATGATACCTGTATCTGTGGATTCTTATTGCTATGATAATTACAGTTTGGCTGTATTACAACAACTACAGGATTTAAGGTGAACACGGCTGTTTGTGGGCTTACTTATCTTGGGAATAACAGCTTTGATCAGAGAAGGCAATGGCACCCCACACCAGTATTCTTGCCTGGAAAATCCCACGGATGGGGGAGCCTGGTAGGTTGCAGTCCATGGGGTTGCTAAGAGTCGGACACGACTGAGCGACTTCACTTTCACTTTTCACTTTCATGCATTGGAGAAGGAAATGGCAACCCACTCCAGTGTTCTTGCCTGAAGAATCCCAGGGACGGGGGAGCCTGGTGGGCTGCCGTCTATGGCACACAGAGTCAGACACGACTGAAGCGACTTAGCAGCAGCAGCAGCAGCAGCTTTGAAAACTGCAATTACTTCTGTTACTGTGGCAGCAATATCATTGACTCAACAAGCACATACTACTCAGTATGTTGATACTACGTCCAAAAATGTTTCTTTAGCATTGGCAACACAGAAAGCTATAGACAGGAAATTAGAAATGAGGGTAGACGCCCTAGTAGAAGAAGTAATACATATTGGGACTGAATTGCAGGCTTTAAAAGTGAAAATGGCATTGTCCCATCATGCTGACTACCAGTGGATATGTGTAACTCCCCCGAAAGTAAATGAGACAGATTATGACTGGGAAAAGATTAAAAACTTTATTTCAGGTGTCTGGAACAGCTCTGACATTGGTTTAGACTTAGGGAAACTTCACAATCAAATAGAAACCATGGAACACTCCCAATTGTATTTTACTGCCGCTGGAACAGCAAATGACTTCTTCCATACTTTCTCTAACTTCATTTCAGGAAAGAATATTCTGTCTACCATTTTTAGCTATGCTGCGGTGGCTGCTTTAATTCTGCTTCTCATAATCATTCTTCCTTGTATTGTCAGGATTCATTGGCAGAACATTCAGAGGCTCGAGACTGAGCTACATCTGGCTGTTTTAAGAAATAAAAAAGGGGGAGATGCCGGGATCCAGCGTGAGAAACTCCGCCCGTGGCAAAGGTCATGAGGAAGGAGGCTCGGCATACGCAAAGGCGGGATCGAGCCTCAGGAGTCCCCCTGGATATTCTCGAGCATCTACCCCCAAAACCAGAGTCTGCCTACTTTACTGCTTTGTGCTCTCACCTCTGACTTCATGGGGGGGCGGTCCCCAACCACCATCTTACTCTCTCTGAAAAGGAGTTAACTTACAGCTCCAGTTAATAAAGTTCCTGGGCATTTCTGGTAAGTCACTTCAGTCGTGTCTGACTCTGTGTGACCCCATAGATGGCAGCCCACCAGGCTTCCCTGCCCCTGGGATTCTCTAGGCAAGAACACTGGAGTGACTTGCCATTTCCTTCTCCAATATGTGAAAGTGAAAAGCGAAAGGGAAGTCCCTCAGTCGTGTCCGACTCCTAGCGACCCATGGACTGTCCTAGGGATTTTCCTAGGCTCCTCTGTCTATGGGATTTTCCAGGCAAGAGTACTGGAGTGGCTTGCCATTGCCTTCTCCATCCTGGGCATTATCCTGGGCATTAGGAGTGTTTAAATGTAAACCCCTTAGATAGCTCTCTAACTTGCCTGAAAAGTTTACCCAGACTCCTACAGCTATGCATATGATGGTTTACAGTCTCCCAGGCTCGAGAGGCATGGGAAGCCTGAGATATTCAAATAGCTTAGAGCCTCTAGGAGAGTTAGAAGCTTGACAGAATAAAACTAGTAAAAGATTTCATTGATGAGCCAGTGCTTGCTGCCAAGTTTCCACATCCCCTGTATTGTATCCTTGAAAGTGTATTAATTAATATACTTGGTATGTAGAAAAAATAAGTAGTGGCCTTGGTGTTAGCAACTTTAGACCCTTAAGGTAATAAATTCTTTGCTTTGTTGTAAACCCAATGCACTTCTGCCCTATAGGAATGCAACTTTATCTAACACCTTCGGAGGATGGCACCAAACCTTAAAATAATTACTCTTAGAGAAAATAAGAATTATGGATTGACAAACCTTTGTCAGAGTCATAAAATGTTAATAGGCCTTCTGGACAGAAGATGATGTAAATCACCTAAACCATTTGCATACAATAAATTTGCAGGAAAGAAACCCTGATTTCGATAAGGATCAAAGACTGCTGACTTTGCATGATTTCACACCCCCTATTATCCTCTATGTACAACTTATGGTATAAAAGCCCCTGTTGAAAATAAAGCTACGGGCCTTGCTCACCAAAGTTTGGTCTCCCCATGTCATTCTTTCACATTCTGGCTGAGTCTCCATCTGGAGCGTGGAGGTCTTCTGCGACCATTTATTTGCCTGGGCGTCTATAAACCCACTGGAGAAGGTGCCTAAGGTGGGGCACCTTCCGCTATTCGAGAGGGCGGCTGTGGCCTCTGGGGTCAGAGCTAACCTGATGTCACCGTTTATATTGATTTTCCACGTAAACCAAGCTACTCAGCCTCTTTTCTCCACCGAATTTTCCTACTGAGCTATCCTTATTCTATTACCCTTTATATGTTGATGAATATTTAAATAAAGCCAGTGTATCGCTGACACCGTTCCCCTTCGAACTCTCTGGATCAGCCGCGGCTGGACCCAGGCAGTAAAATACCATTTTGAACTACAAGAGGGAACGTGGGATTTCTCTCCAGACGCTGCAGTGGGAAAGGGCCTCATCTCGCGATGACGGGGGAACCTCATGGATTAATCGAGTTGCGGCGGGATACTCGAGTTACGACGGGGAACTCAGGGAGCCTCTCGTGTGGCCCCAGGGAAGTCCAATCTCCATTTGAGTTGAGAGGGGGAGCTGGAGCTTGCTCTCGAGTCACTGCAGGGCAAATAGACCTCATCTAGGCTTCTGTCCAGAAACTCCGTGTTCCTCTTCAGTGGCGACAGGGATCTCGGCATTGCATTCAAGGTTCACCCAGGGAGTCAAGCCTCGCTCGAGTGGAAGCAAAGAACTCCACTCTCCTCTTGAGTTGTGACGGGTGTCTCTTGGAGCCAATCGAGTGGCCTAAAGGGAGTCAACACTCCTTGGAGTTTTGAGAGGGGACTCAGGATTGCTCTCTAGGCCTTTCAGGAAAAGAAGGGACTCATCTCGCGATGACGGGGGAATCTCGTGGTTTTTCTCAAACTGCGGTGAGACGTGTGGGGTTTCTCGCCAGTTACGATGGGGAACACAGGGAGCTTCTCCTGTGGCCCCAGGAAAGTCCAGTCTCCATTCAGGTTGTGAGCGGGTGCACGGCATTGCTCTCGAGTCACAGCAGGGGAATCGCACCTCAAGACACCTTGAAGGGCGAATCTCGAGGTCTTTCTTGAGATTCGGCAGGAAATCCCGGGTTCCCTTGACTTGTGACGGTGACCTCAGGGAGCTTCTCATGGTGCCTATGGGAAGTCAGGAATATTGCGGAATTTGGAGTGGCCTCTCGGGACTCCACTGGGGTCGGTGCAATGGGAGAGAGCCTCATCTCGAGTTGAGGCGGGAACCTCAGGTTTCCTCTCCTGTTCTGACGGGGGTCTCGGGTGTGTGTCTGCCATTTCAAACAAGGAGTCAGGTCTCGACATGTTTTGAGGCATGGAACTCTGCTTTCCTCTCGAGTTGTCAAAGGGGTTTCAGGCAAGAGAAGTGTTGAATTTGCGACCTGGGGCTATTTTCCAATTAGCAACTGGGGCATCAGTACTCCCTTCACGTTGTGAGTTGATTCTCGGATGACATTCGAATCGGTGCAAGGAAATCAGGCCTGATCTCAAGTGGATGTGGAAATACGTGGCTTTTGAATTGTGACAAGACCCCCGGTTTTGCCTCCAGTGTCAGTAGATACCAGTCTCCTCTCGAGGTGCGACGGGGACGTCGGCATACATTTCCAGGCGAAACAGGGCAATTGACCCTCATCTCGACTTGAGGAGGGGATAACGGGGCTCTTCTTGACTTGTGGTGGGAAATTCAGTATTCCTTTCGAGTGGGGACGGTATCTGCTGAAACTTCTGGAGTTTCAAACCATGTCAAGTACCCTTTTGAGTTCCAAGAGGGAACGTGGGCTTTCTTTGGAAACACTGCAGCATAAAATGGCCTCCTCAAGCGTTCAGGGGAGAATTTGTAGTTTACCTGGAGTTGTGGCGGGAAGCTTAGGGTTCCTTTCGAGTTGCATGTCTACCTGGGGGACCCGTTCGTGTCTCTTCAGGGAAGTCAGATCTCCTTTGACGTTGTGAGTGGCACTTCGGGATTCCTCGTGCAGCGGTGCAGGAATGAATTGGGTCTCATCTTGAGTTGAGGCAGGAACCTCAGGGTTCCTCTCCATTTCTCTGATCGATCTCGGTGTCTCTGCAGAGTTGGAAGAGGGGAGTCAGGCCTCGTCTTGTGTTGAGGCACGGAACTCTGCTTGCCTCTTGAGTTGTTCATGGGGTGTCAGGTCACTTGTCGAGTTGTATTTGGAACCTGTGGCTTTTTCCAGAGGATGCAAACGGTGTGTCAGTGACCCTTCGTGTGTGATTTAATCTCGGGGTTACATTCGAAGTGGCTCCCAGGCATCGGGCCTTACCTTGAGTGAACCGGGAAATCGGTGTCTTTTGGAAGGTGGGACAACCCACGAGGCTTCCTCTCAAGTTTCAATGTGAGACTGGCCTCCTCCTGAGGTGCGACAGGAAGGTCGGGATCCCTTTCCAGACAAAGCAGGGGAAATGACCCTCAGGTCGAGATCAGGAGGGGAGAAGGGTTTCAGATTAAGTTGTGCCAGGAAACTCTGTGTTCCTCTCGAGTGAGACCGGTATGTCGGGGGACTTTTTGAGTTGCATGAAGGGTGTCAAGTACTGTTTCGAATTTCAAGAGGGAACGTGGGATTTCCCTCGAGACGCTGAAGTGGGAAAGGGCCTCATCTCTTGATGACGGGGGAACCTCGTGGATTTTCTCGAGTTGCACTGAGATTCTCAAGTTATGATCAGAAATCAAGGAGCCTCTCGTGTTGCCCCAGGGAAGTCCGATCTCCATTCAAGTTGCGCGGGGGAGCTGAGGCTTTCTCTTGAGTCACTGCAGGGCAAATAAACCTCATCTAGGCTTATGTCCAGAAACTCCGTGTTCCTCTCCAGTGGTGACAGGGATCTCGGCATTGCATTCAAGGTTCACCCGGGGAGTCAGTCCTCATCTAGATTGGAAGCAAAGAACTCCGCTCTCCTCTCGAGTTGCAACGGGTATGTCTTGGAGCCCATCGAGTGGCCTAAAGGGAGTCAAGCCTCCTGTGGAGTTCTGAGATGGGACTCGGGATTGCTCTGTAGGCCCTATAGGATAAGAAGGGCCTCATCTCGCGATGCCAGGGGAATCTCGTGGTTTTTCTCGAGCTGTGGCGCAATGTGTGGGGTTTCTCTCGAGTTACGACGGGGAATTCAAGGAGCTTCTCCTGTGGCCCAATGGAAGTCCAGTCTCCATTCGAGTTGTGACCGGGAGCGCGCCATTGCTCTCGTGTCATGTCAGGGGAACTGGGCCTCAAGACGCGTAGATTGAGGAATCTCGAGTTCTTTCTCGAGTTGAGGCAGGAAACCCTGGCTTCCCTCGACTTGTGACGGTGACCTCAGGGAGCTTCTCAGGGTGCCTATGGGAAGTCAGGAATACTGTGGAGTTGGGAGGGGCCTCTCAGGACTCCACTGGGATCCGTGCAATGGAAGAGGGCCTCATCTCGAGTTGAGACGGGAACCTAGGGTTCCTATCCTGTTCTGACATGGGACCCGGGCTGTATATGCCGTTTCAAACAGGGAGTCAGGTCTCTACTTGAGTGGAGGCATGGAAGGCTGCTTTTCTCTCGAGTTTTCAAAGGGGTTTCAGGCCTCCAGACGAGCTGAATTTGGGACCTTGGGCTCTTTTCCAATTAGAAACCGGGGCATCAGATCTCCATTCGTGTTGTGAGTTGATTCTAGACTGGCATTCGAATCTGTGCAAGGGAATTAGGCCTGATCTCGAGTGGATGGCGAAATACATAGCTTTTGAATTGTGACAAGTCCCCCGGGTTCCCCTCCAGTGTCAAGTAGTACAAGCCTCCTCTTGAGGTGCGGTGGGGACGTTGGCATTCCTTTCCAGTCGAAGCAGGGCAATTGACCCTCATCTCAATTTGAGGAGGGAATAAAGGGGCTCTTCTTGACTTGTGGTGGGAAACTCAGCATTCCTCTCGAGTGGGTACGTGTATCTGGGAAAACTTCTGGAGTTTCATAAAGCATTTCAAGTACCCTTTCGAGTACCAAGAGGGAACATAGGCTTTCTTTGTAAGCGCTGCACCATAAAAGGGCCTCCTAAAGCATGCAGGGGAGAATTTCGTGGTTTGCCTGGAGCTGTGGCCGAGAGCTTAGGGCTCCTCTCGTGTTGCCTGTCGAATTAGGGGACCCGTTGTGTCTCCTCAGGGAAGTCAGATCTCCTTTGGTGTTGCGAGGGGCACCTCGGGATTCCTTGCACAGCACTGCAGGGATGAATAGGGCCTCATCTCGAGTTGAGGTGGGAACCTCAGGGTTCCTCTCCATTTCTAACATCCATCTCGGGGTATCTGCGGAGCTGGAACTGGGGAGTCAGGCCTTGTCTTGTGTTGAGGCATGGAACTCCGCTTGCCTCTCGAGTTGTGCATGGGGTGTCAGGCCACTTGTTGAATTGTATTTGGAACCTGCGGCTTTTTATGGAAGATGCGATCAGGGTTTCAGTGCCCCTTCATGTTGTGACTTCATCCTCGGGGTTACATTCAAAGAAGTACCCGGGCATCAGGACTTATCTTGAGTGGATGGGGAAATCGGTGTCTTTCGGAATGTGGCACGACCCATGAGGCTTCCTCTAGAGTTTCATTGTGAGATCGGCCTCTTCCTGAGGTGCTATGGGAAGGTCGGGATCCCTTTCCAGACAAAGCAGGGGAATCGACCCTCATGTCGAGATCAGGAGGGGAGAAGGGGCTCAGATTAATTTGTGCTGAGAAACTCGGCTTTCCTCTATAGTGAGATCGGTATGTTGGGGAACTTTTGAAGTTGCATCGAGGGTGTCAAGTACCGTTTAGAATTTCAAGAGGGAACGTGGGATTTCTCTCGAAACAATGCAGTGGCAAAGGGCCTCATCTGACGATGATGGGGGAACCTCGTGGTTTTTCTCAAATTGCAGTGGGATTCTCGAGTTACAACGGGGAACTCACAGAGCCTCTCATGTTACCCCAGGGAAGTCCAATCTCCATTCAAGTTGAGAGGGGGCACTGGGGCTTACTCTCGAGTCACTGCAGGCAAATAGATCTCATCTAGGCTTGTGTCCAGAAACTCCATGTTCCTCTCCAGTGACAACAGGGATCTTGGGGTTGCATTCAAGGGTCACCCGAGGAGTCAGGCCTCATCTCGAGTTGAAGCAAAGAACTCTGCTCTCCTCTTGAGTTGCAATGGGTATGTCTTGGAGCCCATCAAGTGGCCTAAAGCGAGTCAAGCCTCTTGTGCAGTTTTGAGAGGGGACTCGGGATTGCTCTCTAGGCCTTGCAGGAAAAGAAGGTCCTCATCTTGCGATGACGGGGGAATCTCGTGGTTTTTCTAGAGCTGCGGCGCGACATGTAGGGTTTCTCTCTAGTTATGACGGGGAACTCAGGGAGATTCTCCTGTGGCCCCAGGGAAGTCCAGTCTCCATTCGAGTTGCGAGCGGGCACACGGTATTGCTCTTGATTCACAGCAGGGGAATTGGGCCTCAAGACACGTTGAAGGGGAATCTCGAGGTCTTTCTCGAGGTGCGGCAGGAAACCCTGGGTTCCCTCGACTTGTGACGGTGACCTCAGGGAGCTTCTCATGGTGCCTATGGGAAGTCAGGAATACTGTGGTGTTGGGAGGGGCCTCTCGGGAATCCACTGGGGTCGGTGCCATGGAAGAGGGCCTCATCTAGATTTGAGGCTGGAACCTCAGGGTTCCTCTCCTGTTCTGACTTGTGTCTTGGGGTGTGTTTGCCAATTCAAAGAGTGATCATCTCGACTTGACTGGAGGCATGGACTATGCTTTCCTCTCGAGTTGTAGAAGGGGTCTCAGGCCTCCAGATGAGTTGAATTTGGGACCTGGGGCTCTTTTTGAATTAACAACCGGGACATCAGAACTCCCTTCCTGTTGTAAGTTGATTCTCGGCTGACATTCAAATTGGTAAAAGGGAATCAAGCCTGATCTCGAGTAGATGGGGAAATACGTGGCTTTCGAATTGTGACAAGACCCCCTGGTTCCCCTCCAGTGTCAAGTAGATACCAGCCTCCCCTTGAGGTCTGCATTCCTTTTCAGGTGAAGCAGGGCAATCGACTGTCATCTCAACTTGAGGAGGGGAAAACCGGGCTCTTCTTGACTTGTGGCGGGAAACTCAGTGTTCCTTTCGAGCGGGGACGGGTATCTGGGGAAACTTCTGGAGTTTCATAAAGCGTGTTATGTGCCCTTTGAGTTTCAAGACAGTTCGTGGGCTTTCTTTGGAAATGCTGCAGTGTGAAAGGGCCTCCTCAAGCTTGCAGGGGAGAATATTGTGATTTGCCTGGAGTTGTGGCAGAAAGATTAGGGTTCCTCTCGAGTTGCGTGTTGACCTGGGGGACACGTTCATGTCTCCTCATGGAAGTCAGATGTCGTTTAGCATTGCGAGGGGCACCTCGGGATTCCTCGTGCAGTGCTACAGGAATGAATAGGGCCTCATCTCGAGTTGAGGCGGGAACTTCAGCGTTCCTCTCCATAACTGACATCAAACTGGCAGTCTCTGAGGAGTTGGAACAGGGGTGTCAGGCCTCGTCTTGTGTTAAGGCACGGAAATCCGCTTGCCTCGCGAGATGTTCATGGCGTGTCAGGCCACTTGTCAAGTTGTATTTGGAACCTGCGGCTTTTACCGGAGGATGCAACCGGGGTGTCAGTGCCCCTTCGTGTTTTGACTTCATCCTTGGGGTTACATTCAAAGAGGTGCCTGGGCATTGGGACTTACCTTGAGTGGACGGGGAAATCGGTGTCTTTCGGAATGTGGCACGACCCATGAGGCTTCCTCTTGACTTTCAATGTTAGACCGGCCTCCTCCTGAGGTGCGACGGGAAGGTCATGATCCCTTTGCAGACAGAGCAGGGGAATCGACCCTCCTGTCAAGATCAGGAGGAGAGAAGGGACTCAGATTGTGTTGTTCCGGGAAACTCGGTGTTCCTCTTGAGTGAGACCAGTATGTCGGGGAAATTTTTGAGTTGCATCAAGGGTGTCAAGTACCGTTTCGTATTTCAAGAGGGAACGTGGGATTTCTCTCGAGACACTGCAGTGGGAAAGGGCCTCATCTGGCGATGACGGGGGAACCTTGTTGTTTCTCTCAAGTTGCGGCGGAATTCTCGAGTTATGACGGGGAACTCAGGGAGCCTCTCGATTTGGTGCAGGGAAGTCCAATCTCCATTCGAGTTACAAGTGGGAGCTGAGGATTGCTCTCGAGTCACTGCAGGGCAAATAGACCTCATCAAGGCTTGTGCCAGATACTCTATGTTCCTCTCCAGTGGCTACAGGGATATGGGGTTGCATCCAAGTTTCACCCGGCGAGTCAGGCCTGGTCTCGAGTTGAAGGAAAAACTCCGCTCTCCTCTTGAGTTGCGACGGCCATCTCTTGAAGCCCATTGATTGGCCTAAATGGAGTCTAGCCTCCTGTGAAGTCTTGAGAGGGGACTTGGAATTGCTTTCTAGGCCCTGCAGGAAAATACGGGCTTCATCTCACAATGACGGGGGCATCTCATGGTTTTTCAAGAGCTGCGGCACGACGTGTGGGGTTTCTCTCAAGTTATGATGGGGAACTCATGGAGCCTCTTGTGTGGCCCCAGGGATGTACAGTCTCTGTTAGAGTTGCAAGGGGGAGCAAGAGATTGCTCTCGAGTCACAGCAGGGGAATCGGGACTCAAGATGCGTTCAAAGGGGAATCTCGAGGTTGTTCTAGAGTTGTGGCAGGAAAACCTGAGTTCCCTCGACTTGTGACGGTGACCTCAGGGAGCTCCTCATGGTGCCTATGGGAAGTCACAAATACTGTGGAGTTGGGAGGGGCCTCTAGGGACACCACTGGGGTTGTTGCAATAGAAGAGGGCCTCATCTCGAGTTGAAGCAGGAACCTCAGGTTTCCTCTCCTGTGTATGTGTATGCTATTTCAAACAGGGAGGCAGGTCTTGACTTGTTTTGAGGCATGGAACTCTGCTTTCCTCTCGAGTTTTCAGAGGGGTTTCAGCCCTCCAGGCAAGTTGAATTTGGGACCTGATTCTCTTTCCGAAATAGCAACCGGGGCAACAGAACTCCCTTCATGTTGTGAGTTGAGTCTAGTCTGACATTCAAATCAGTGCAAGGGAATCAGGCCTGATCTCGAGTGGTTGGGGAAATATGAGGCTTTTGAATTGTGACAAGACCCCCAGGTTCCCCTTCACTATCAAGTAGATACCAGGCTCCTCTCGAGGTGCAACGGGGATGTTGGCATTCCTTTCCAGGCGAATCAGGGCAATCGACCCTCATCTAGACTTGAGGAGGGGAAAACTGGGCTCTTCATGACTTTTGGCGGGAAACTCATTGTTGCTCTCGAGTGGGGACGGGTATCTGTGGAAACTTCTGGAGTTTCATAAAGCATGTCAAGTACCCTTTCGAGTCCCAAGAGGGTACATGGGCTTTCTTTGGAAACGGTGCAGCAAAAATGGTCCTCATCAAGTGTGCAGGGGAGAATTTCGCGGTTTGCATCGAGTTGTGGAGGGAAGCTTAGGGTTCCTCTCGATTTGTGTGTCGACCTGGGGGACCTGCTCATGTCTCCTCAAGCTAGTCAGATCACCTTTGGCATTGCGAGTAGAAATTCGGGATTCCTCGTGCATCTGTGGGGGGATGAATAGGGCCTCATCTCGAGTTCAGGCGGGAACCCCAGTGTTCCTCTCCATTTTTGACATCGATCTTGTGGTGTCTGAGGAATTGGAACAGGGGATTCAGGCCTCGTCTTGTTCCCTGAGGCAACACGAGAGGATCCCTGAGTTCCCCGTGGTACCTGGAGAGGAATCTCAAACCTCCAGCTGCAACTCGAGACAAACCACGAGATGCCCCCATCAACGCAAGATGAGGCCCTTTTCTCCTGCAGCACTGCAAGAGCAATCCCACTTTCCCACTCAAAACTAGAGAGAAAGCTTGACTCCCTTTAGGCAACTCAAGGGGGGCCCAGAGATCCCCGTCACAACTCGAGATGAAAGCCGAGTTTCCCGCCACAACTCGACTAGAACCCCATGTGTCCCACCTCATCCTGAGTTGAGGGCCCATTCCCTGCTTCAACTCAAGAAGAATCCCGACTTCCCCTCGCACAACAAGAGGAGGCCTGTGTCACCGCTTGAATCTCGAGTGGAACCCCACGGATCCTACTGCAAGGAAAAAGGACGCCAAGTTCCCCCTCCGCTCCAGATAAGTCCTGATTCCCCTGCACTGGCTCCAATGGAACACCAAGTATCCCCTCACAACATGATGGGAGGCCTGTCGGCCCTGCCTATACTCTTGAAAAAGCCCAAATTCCCCACCTGAACTCAACTGGAGGCCTGACAGCCCTTTGACAACTCTTGAGAAATGCAGAGTTCCATGCCTCAACCCCAGATGAGGCCTGACTCTCTAGTTGAACCTTGATGGGAAGCCCGAGATCCCTGTTTCCGCCGGAGAGGAACACTGAGTTTCCCGACTGAACTCTAGACACGGACCTATTCACCGGCAGTGACTCTAGAGGAATCCCGATAGGCTCCTCACAACTTGAAAAGGGACCTGACTTCTCTGAGGCAACCCAAGCCAGTCCCTGAGATCCCCGTTGCATCTCGAGAGGAGCCCCACGGCAACCACCACCCCTCCCAAGATCCTCCACCACCCTTCCAACCACTTTCCCATCCATTCTCCCATCCATCCTCTCACATCCTCTCACTCGTCCTCCCATCTGTCCTCCTATCCACCCACACTCTCATCACCCCTCTCTTTGCTTCCTTCCCTTCATGTCTTTCCTTCCATAAAGTATTTATTGAGGGTCTACTGTGGGATGCAGTAGACCCTGGTGATGTAATAATGAACATGGCACAGTGACCCTTTCTCTAGAGGGGTGCAGATCGGGAAGCCGTATGGTGTCCCTCTATCTTTCTTTGGATGAAATCTCACCCAGAATCACAACACAGAAAGCCAATAAATCCTAGATACCCTAGAGGTCCAAAAGGTCCAGTTTATAAACCATGATCAAGCTAGATGCTCCCATTTTATGTATAAGAAAACAGGTTAACCCTACTCGATCCTACTCCATAGGAGTGGGAAGATGAATGGGAGGGTGTATTGGAGGGAGGGGGGAGGGAGGTGGGAGAGTGGGGGGAGGGTGGTGGGAGGGTAGTGGGCAGGAGGCGGGAGGGTGGTGGGCAGGAGGTTGACGGGTGGTGGGCGGGAGATGGGAGGGCAGTGGGTGGGTGGTGGGCGGGAGGTAGGAGGGTGGTGGGCGGGAGATGGGAGGGCAGTGGGCGGGTGGTGGGCGGGAGGTAGGAGGGTGGTGGGCGGGAGATGGGAGGGCAGTGGGCGGGTGGTGGGCGGGAGGTAGGAGGGTGGTGGGTGGGAGGTGGGAGGTGGGAATGTGGTGGGAGGGTGGTGGGTGGGAGGGGGGCGGGATGTGGGCAGGTTGTGGGCGGGAGGTGGGAGGGTGGTGGGAAGATGTTGGGCAGGAGGTGGGCGGGTGGTTTGAGGGTTTTGGGTGGGAGGTGGGCGGGTCATGGGCGGAATGTGGGTGGCCAGTGGGAGGGAGTTGGGAGGGTGGTGGGCGTGATATGGGCAGGTGGTGGGCGGGAGGTGGGAGGGTGGTGGGTGGGAGGTTGGCGGGAGATGGGAGGGCAGTGGGCGGGTGGTGGGTGGGAGGTAGGAGGGAGACGGGCGGGTGGTGGGTTGGATATGAGAGGGTGGTGGGAGGAAGGTGGGGGGATTTGGGAAGGTGGTGAGTGGCAGGAGGGAGGGTGGTGGGAGGGTGGTGGGAGGGAGGTGGGCGGGTGGTGGGAGGGTGGTGGGCGGGAGGTGGGAGGGTGGTGGGCAGGAGGTCAGCTGGAAATGGGTGGGAGGTGGGAGGGTATTGGGCGGGAGGTGGGCGGGTGATGGGCAGGAGGTGGGAGGGTGGTGGGAGGCTGGTGGGTGGGAGTTGGGAAGGTGGTGGGATGGTGGTGGGCGGGTGGTGAGCGGAGGTGGGAGGGAGGTGGGAGGGTGTTGGTCGGTAGGTGGGAAGGTGGTGGACAGGAGGTGGGAGGGTGGTGGGAGAATTTTGTTGGGTTGTGGGCGGGAGGTGGGAGGCTAGTGGGCGGGAGGTGGCAGGGAGCTCAGAGGGATGTGTTCAGGTGGTGGGCAAGAGTTTGGAGCCTGGTGGGATCCACGAGGCTTCCTCTAGAGTTTCAGTGTGAGTCAGGCCTCCTCCTGAGGTGCGATGGGAAGGTCGGTATCCCATTCTGGACAAAGCTGGCGGGCGGGAGGTGGGAGGGAGGTGGGAGGGTGGTGGGCAGGAGGTGAGAGGTTGGTGAGAGGGTGGTGGCCAGAAGTGGGGGGAAGGCGGGAGGGTGGTGGGAGAGAGGTGGAGGGTGGTGGGAGGGAGGTGGGTGGGAGGAGGGAGGGTTGCTTTCAAGTTTCACCCATGGAGTAAGGCCTTGTCTCGAGTTGAAGCAAAGAACTCCGCTCTCCTCTGGAGTTGCCACGAGTATCTCCTGGATCCCAATGAGTGGCCTAAAAGAGATCAAGCTTCCTGTGGAGTTTTGAGAGGGGACTTGTGATTGCTCTCTATGCCCTTCAGGAAAAGACGGGCCTTATCTCTCGATGACGGGGGAATCTCGTGGTTTTTCTCGAGCTGCAGCGCGACATGTGGGGTTTCTCTTGAGTTACGATGGGGAAATCAGGGAGCCTCTGGTGTAGCCCCAGGGATGTCCAGTCTCCATTTGAGTTGCGAGGGGGAGTGTGGCATTGCTCTCGAGTCACGGCAGGGGAATCGGGCCTCAAGAGGTGTTGAAGGGGGAATCTCGAGGACTTTCTCGAGTTGCGGCAGGAAACCCTGGGTTCCTTCGACTTGTGAGGGTGACCTAAGGGAGCTTCTCATTGTGCCTCTGGGAAGTCAGGAATACTGTGGAGTTGAGAGGGGCCTCTCATAACTCCACAGTGGTCGGTGCAATGAAAGAGGGCCTCATCACGAGTTGAGGCGGGAACCTCAGGTTTCCTCTCCTGTTCTGACGTGGCTCTCGGGGTGTATATGCTGTTTCAAACAGGGAGTCAGGTCTCGACTTGTGTGGAGGCATGGAACTCTGCTTTCCTCTCGAGTTGTTTATGGGTTGTCAGGCCACATGTCGAGTTGTATTTGGAACATGCGGCTTTTTCCAGAGGATGTAACCAGGTTGTCAGTGCCCCTTCCTGTTGTGACTTCATCCTCGAGGTTACTTTCAAACAGGAGCCCGGGTATCAGGACTTACGTTGAGCGGATGGGGAAATCAGTGTCTTTCGGAATGTGGCACGATCCACGAGGCTTCCTCTAGAGTTTCAATGTGAGTCAGGCCTCCTCCTGAGGTGCGACAGGAAGGTCGGTATCCCATTCTGGACAAAGCTGTGGAAATGACCCTCGTGTCGAGATCAGGAGGGGAGAAGGGGCTCAGATTAAGTTGTGCCGGGAAACTCAGTGTTCCTCTCGAGTGAGACCAGTATGTCAGGGAACGTTTTGAGTTGCATCAAGGGTGTCAAGTACCGTTTCGAATTTCAAGAGGGAACGTGGACTTTCTCTCGAGACGCTGCAGTGGGAAAGGGACTCATCTGGCGATGACGGTTGAACCTCGTGGTTTTTCTTGAGTTGCAGCGGGATTCTCGAGTTATGACGGGGAACTCAGGGAGCCTCTCGTGGTGCCCCAGGGAAATCCAATCTCCATTGGAATAGCGAGGGTGAGCTGGGGATTGCTCTCGAGTCATTGCAGGGCAAATAGACCTCATCTAGGCTTGTGTCCAGAAACTCCATGTTCTTCTCCACTGGCGACAGGGATCTTGGGTTTGCATTCAAAGTTCACCTGCAGAGTCACGCCTCGTCTCGAGTTGAAGCAAATAACTCTGCTCTCCTCTCAAGTTGCGACGGGTATCTCTTGGAGCCCATTGAGTGGCCTAAAAGGAGTCAAGCATCCTGTGGAGTTTTGAGAGGGGACTCGGGATTGCTCTCTAGGCCCTTCAGGAAAAGAAGGGCCTCATCTCACAATGATGGGGGAATCTCGTGGTTTTTCTCGAGCTGCATTGTGACCTGGGGGACCCGCTTGTGTCTCCTCAGGGAAGTCAGATCTCCTTTGGCATTGTGAGTGGCACCTCGGGATTCCTCGCGCATCACTGCAGGGATGAATAGGGCCTCATCCCGAGTTGAGGCGGGAACCTCAGGATTCCTCTCCATTTCTGACATCGATCTTAGGGTCTCTGCAGAGTTGGAACAGGGGAGTCAGGCCTCGTCTTGTTCCTTGAGGCAACAGGAGAGGCTCCCTGAGTTCCCCTTGGTACCTGGAGAGGAATCTCAAGCCTCCAGCTACAACTTGAGACAATCCACGAGATTCACCCGTCAACACAAGATGAGGCCCTTTTCTCCTGCAGCACCATGAGTGCAATCCCACGTTCCCTCTCAAAACTAGAGAGAAAGCTTGATTCTCTTTAGGCAACTCAAGGGGGCCCAGAGATACCCGTCACAATTCGAGATGAAAGCCGTTTCCCACCACAACTCGTCTAGACCCCGTGTGTCCCACCTCATCCGCAGATGAGGGCCCATTCCCTGCTTCAACTCAACAAGAATCCCAAATTCCCCTCGCACAACAAGAGGAGGTCCGTGTCACCGCTTGAATCTCGAGTGGAACCCCACGGATCCTACTGCAAGGAAAAAGGATGCCGAGTTCCTCCCTCTGCTCCAGATAAGTCCTGATTCCCCTGCACTGGCTCCAATTGAACACCAAGTATCCCCTCACAACACGATGGGAGGCCTGTCAGCCCTGCCTATACTCTTGAAAAAGCCCAAATTCCCCACCTGAACTCGACTGGAGGCCTGACAGCCTTTTGACAACTCTTGAGAAATGCAGAGTTCCATGCCTCAACCCCAGACGAGGCCTGACTCCCTTGTTGAACCTTGATAGGAAGACCGAGATCCCAGTCGCCCCTGGAGAGGAACACCGAGTTTCCCGACTGAACTCTAGACACGGACCTATTCACCGACAGTGACTCGAGAGGAATCCTGACGGGCCCCTTGCAACTCGAAAAGGGACCTGACTTCTCTGAGGCAACACGAACCGGTCCCTGAGATCCCCATGGCAACTCGAGAGGAGCCCCAGCAACCATTACCCCTCCCACGATCCTCCCACCATCCTCCCAACACCCTCCCACCACCGTCCCATCAATCTCCCAATACCCTCGAATCCACCTTCCCACCACCTTCCCACCACCCTCCCACCATCTTCCCACCACCCTCCATTCCACACTCCCATTCATCTTCCCACTACCCTCCCACCTTCCTCCCACCACCCTCCCAACCACTTTCCCATCCATCCACTCACATCCTCTCACATCCTTTCATTCATCCTCCCATCTACCTTCCCACTATCCTTCCACAGCGCTCCCACCATCCTCCCACCATCATCCCATCCACTTCCATCCACCCCCCACCCACCCTCCCACCATCCTCTCACCCATCCTCCCATCTCCCCACCCACACTCTCATCACCCCTCTCTTTGCTTCCCTCCCTTCATGCCTTTCCTTCCATAAAGTATTTATTGAGGGTCTACTGTGGGATGCAGTAGACCCTGGTGATGTAATAATGAACATGGCACAGTGACCCTTTTTCTAGAGGGGTGCAGATCGGGAAGCCATATGGTGTCCCTCTATCTCTCTTTGGATGAAATCTCACCCAGAATCACAACACAGAAATCCAATAAATCCTAGATACCCTAGAGGTACAAAAGGTCCAGTTTATAAACCAAGATCGAGCTAGATGCTCCCATTTTATGTATAAGAAAACAGGTTCATCCTACTCGATCCTACCTCACAGGGGTGGGACGATGAATGGGAGGGTGGATTGGAGGGAGGTGGGTGGGAGCTGGGAGAGTTGTTGGAGGGTGGTGGGAGGGTGGTGAGCGGGAGGTGGGCGGATGGTTTGAGGGTGTTGGGCGGGAGGTGGGTGGGTGGTGGCTGGGAGATGGGAGGGTGGTGGGCGTGATGTGGGTAGAAGGTGGGAGGGTTGTGGGCGGGAATTGGGAGCCTGGTGGGAGGATGGTGGGCGGGAGGTGGGAGGGAGGTGGGAGGGTGGTGGGCGGGAGGTGGGAGGTTGGTGGGAGGGTGTGGGAGGGAGGTGGGTGGGATTAGGGAGGGTTGCCATCAAGTTTCACACGCGGAGTAAGGCCTTGTCTCGAGTTGAAGCAAAGAACTCTGCCCTCCTCTCGAGTTGCCACAGGTATCTCCTGGAGCCCAGTGAGTGGCCTAAAAGGAGTCAAGCCTCCTGTGGAGTTTTGAGAGGGGACTTGTGATTGCTCTCTATGCTCTTTAGGAAAAGATGGGCCTCATCTCAGGATGACGGGGGAATCTCGTGGTTTTTTCCAAGCTGCGGTGCTACATGTGGGGTTTCTCTCGAGTTATGACGGGGAACTCAGGGAGCCTCTCGTGTAGACCCTGGAATTTCCAGTCTCCATGTGAGTTGCGAGGGGGAGCATGGCATTGCTCTTGAGTCATGGCAGGGGAATTGGGCCTCAAGAGGCGTTGAAGGGGGAATCTCGAGGTTTTTCTCGAGTTGCGGCAGGAAACCTTGGCTTCCTTCAACTTGTGAGGGTGACCTCAGAGAGCTTCTCATGGTGCCTCTGGGAAGTCAGGAATATTGTGGAGTTGGGAGGGGCCTCTCATAACTCCACAGTGGTCGGTGCAATGGAAGATGTCCTCATCATGAGTTGAGATGGGAACCTCAGGATTCCTCTCCTGTTCTGACATGGGTCTCGGGGTGTGTATGCCATTTCAAACAGGGAGTCAGGTCTCGACTTGTGTGGAGGCATGGAGCTCTGCTTTCCTCTCGAGTTGTTCATGGGTTGTCAGGCCACATGTCGAGTTGTATTTGGAACATGTGGCTTTTTCCGGAGGATGCAACCAGGTTGTCAATGCCACTTCCTGTTCTGACATCATCCTCAGGGTTACTTTTGAAGAGGTGCCCAGGCATCGGGACTTACATTGAGTGGATGGGGAAATCGGTGTCTTTTGGAATGTGGGACGACCCACAAGCCTTCCTCTCGAGTTTCAATGTGAGACCAGCCTCCTCCTGAGGTGCGACGGGAAGGTCGGTATCCCATTCTGGACAAAGCCGGGGAATCGACCCTCGTGTCGAGATCAGGAGGGGAGAAGGGGCTCAGATAAAGTTGTGCTGGGAAAACTGGTGTTCCTCTAGAGTGAGAAAGGTATGTCAGGGTACTTTTTGACTTGCATCACGTGTGTTCGGTACCATTTCGAATTTCAAGAGGGAACGTGGGATTTCTCTCAAGAGGTTGCAGTGGGAAAGGGCCTCATCTCCTCATGACGGGGGAACCTCTTGGTTTGTCTCAAGTTGCGGTGGGATTCTCGAATTACCATGGGGAAATCATGGAGCCTCTCATGTTGCCCGAGGCAAGTCCAATCTCCATTGGAGTTGCAAGGGGGAGCTGGGGATTCCCCTCAAGTCGCTGCAGGGCAAAAAGACCTCATCTAGGCTTGTGTCCAGAAACTCCGTGTTCCTCTCCAGTGGCATAGGGATCTCGGGGTTGCATTCAAGGTTCACCCAGGGAGTCAGGCCTCGTCTCGAGTTGAAGCAAAGAACTCCAGTCTCATCTCTAGTTGCGACGGGTGTCTCTTGGAGCCCACTGAATGGCCTAAAGGAGTCACGCCTCCTGTGGAGTTGTGAGAGGGGACTCGGGATTGCTCTCTAGGCCCTGGAGGAAAAGAAGGTCCTCATCTCGCGATGCTGGGGGAATCTCGTGGTTTTTCTCAAACTGCGTCGTGACGTGTGGGGTTTTGCTTCGAATTACAATGGGGAACTCAGGGAGCTTCTCCTTTGGCCCCAGGAAAGTCCAGTCTCCATTCGAGTTGTGAGCGGGTGTGCGGCATTGCTCTCGATTCACTGGAATCGGTCCTCAAGATGCATTGAAAGGGGAATCTCGAGGTCTTTCTCAAGTTGCGGCAGGAAATCTTGGGTTCCCTCGACTTTTGCCAGTGACCTCAGGGAGCTTCTCATGGTGCCTAAGGGAAATCAGGAATACGGTGGAGATGGGAGGGGCCTCTCAGGCCTCCACTACGGTCAGTTCAATGGGAGAGGGCCTCATCTCGAGTTGAGGCGGGAACCTCAGGGTTCCTCTCCTGTTCTAATGTGGGTCTCGGTGTGTGTATGCCATTTCAAACAGGGAGTCAGGCCTCGACTTGAGTAGAGGCATGGAACTCTGCTTTCCTCTCGAGTTGTCAAAGGGGTTTCAGACCTCCAGACGATTTGAATTAGGGACCTGGGACTCTGTTCCGATTAGCAAAAGGGGCATCAGAACTCCCTTCATGTTGTGAGTTGATTCTCAGCTGACATTCGATTCGGTGCAAGGGAATTAAGCAGGATCTTGAGTGGATGGGTACATACGTGGCTTTCGAATTGTGACAAAACCCTCGGGTCCCCCTCTAGTGTCAAGTAGATACCAGCCTCCTCTCAAGGTGCGACGGGGACATTGGCATCCTTTCCAGGTGAAGCAGGGCAATTGACCCTGTTCTTGACTTGAGGAGGGGATAAAAGGGCTCTTCTTGACTTGTGGCGGGAAACTCAGCGTTCCTTTCGAGTGGGGATGCGTATTGGGGAAACTTCTGGAATTTCATAAAGAGTGTCAAGTACCCTTTAGAGTTCCAGGAGGCAACATGGGCTTTCTTTGGAAACGCTGCAGCATGAAAGTGCCTCCTCAAGCGTGCAGGGGAGAATTTCATGGTTTGCCTGGAGTTGTGGCAGGAAGCTTAGGGTTCCCTTAAGCTTAGGGTTCTCTTGAGTTGCGTGTCAACCTCGGGGACCCATTCGTGTCTCCTCAGAGAAGTCAGATCTCCACTGGCATTGTAAGGGGCACCTTGGAATTCCTTGTACAGTGCTGCAGGGATGAATAGGGCCTCATCTCGAGTTGAGGCGGGAAACTCAGGGTTCCTCTCCATTTCTCACATTGACCTCAGGGTCTCTGTGGAGTTGGAACAGAGGAGTCAGGCTTTGTCTTGGGTTGAGGCACGGAACTCCGCTTGCCTCCTGAGTTGTGCATGGGGTGTTAGGCCACTTGTCGAGTTGTATTTGGAACCTGCGGCTTTTTCCGGAGGATACAACCATGGTGTCAGTGCCCCTTCGTGTTGTGAATTCATCCTTGGGATTACATTCAAAGAGGTGCCTGGGCATCAGGTCTTACCTTGACGGGCAAATCGGTGTCTTCCAAATGTGGCATGACCCACGAGGCTTCCTCTCGAGTTTCAATGTGAGACCATCCCCCTCCTGAGGTGCGACGGGAAGGTTGGGATCTTTTTCCAGACAAAGCAGGGGAATCGATCCTCAGGTTGAGATCAGGAGGGGAGAAGTGGCTCAGATTAAGTAGTGCCAGGAAACTCGGTGTTCCTCTCTAGTTGGACTGGTATGTCCAGGAACTTTTTGAGTTGCATCAAGGGTGTCAAGAACCGTTTCAAATTTCAAGAGGGAATGTGGGATTTCTCTCAAGACGCTGCAGTGGGAAAATGCCTCATCTGGCGATGACTGGTGAACCTCGTGGTTATTCTCGAGTTGCAGCGGGATTCTCGAGTTACGATGGGGAACTCAGGGAGCCTCTCGTGTTGCCACAGGGAAGTCCAATCTCCATTCAAGTTGTGAAGGGGAGCTGGGGATTGCTCTCGAGTCATTGCAGGGCAAATAGACCTCATCTAGCCTTGTGTCCAGAAACTCCGTGTTCCTCTCCAGTGGCGACAGGGATCATGGTATTGCATTCAAGGTTCACCCGGGGAGTCAGGCCTCGTCTTGAGTTGAAGCAAAGAACTCCACTCTCCTCTCGAGTTGTGACGGGTATCTCCTGGAGCCCATCAAGTGGCCTAAAGGGAGTCAAACCTCCTGTGTAGTTTTCAGAGGGAACTCGGGATTGCTCTCTAGGCCATGCAGGAAAAGAAGGGCTTCATCTTGCGATGACGGGGGAATCTCATGGTTTTTCTCGAGATGTGGTGCGACCTGTGGGGTTACTCTCAAGTTATGATGGGGATCTCAGGGAGCTTCTCCTGTGGCCCCAGTCCAGTCCAGTCTCCATTCGAGTTGCAAGCAGGCACGTGGCATTGCTCTCGAGTCACGGCAGGGGAATCGGGCCTCAAGACGCGTTGAAGGGGGAATCTCGAGGTTTCCTCAAGTTGCAGCAGGAAACCCTGGGTTCCCTTGACTTGTGATGGTGACGTCATGGAGCTTTCCATGGTGCCTATGGGAAGTCAGGAATACTGTGGAGTTGGGAGGGGCCTCTCAGGACTCGACTGGGGTTGGTGCAATGGAAGAGGGTCTCATCTCGATTTAAGGTTGGAACCTCAGGGTTCCTCTCCTGTTCTGATGTGGGTCTCGGGGTGTGTATGCCATTTGAAACAGGGAGTCAGGTCTCAATGTGTGTGGAGGCATGGAACTCTGTTTCCCCTGGAATTATCAATGGGGATTCAGGCCTCCAGAGGAGTTGAATTTGGGACCTGTGGCTCTTTCCCAATTAGCAACCAGGGCATCAGAACTCCCTTCATGTTGAGTTAATTCTTGGCTGACATTTGAATTGGTGCAAGGCAATCAGGCCTGATCTCAAGTGGATGGGGAAATACATGGCTTTCGAAATGTGACAAGACCCCCGGGTTCCCCTCCAGTGTCAAGTAGAGACCAGCCTCCTCTCGAGGTGAGATGGGGACGTCGGCAGTCCTTTCCAGGTGAAGAAGGGCAACTGACCCTCGTCTAGACTTGAGGAGGGGATACGGGGCTTTTCTTGACTTGTGGCGGGAAACTCAGTGTTCCTATCGAGTGGGGACGGGTATCTGGGGAAACTTCTGGAGTTTCATAAAGCGTGTCAAGTGCCCTTTCGAGTTCCAAGAGGGAACGTGGGCTTTCTTTGGAAACGTTGCAGCATAAAAGGGCCTCCTTAAGTGTGCAGGGGAGAATTTCGTGGATTACCTGGAGTTGTGGCGGGAAGCTTATGGTTCCTCTTGAGCTGTATGGTGACTGGGGGACCCATTCGTTTCTCTGAAGGGAAGCCAGATCTCCTTTGGTGTTGCGAGGGGCACCTCGGAATTCCTTGCGCAGCACTGCAGGGATGAATAGGGCCTCATCTCGAGTTGAGGCGGGAACCTCAGTGTTCCTCTCCATTTGTGACATCGATCTCGGGGTCGCTATGGAGTTTGAACAGGGGAATCAGGCCTTGTCTTGTGTTGAGGCACGGAACTCCACTTGCCTCTCGAATTGTTCATGGGGTGTCAGGCTACTTGTCGAATTGTATTTGGAACCTACGGCTTTTTCCGGAGGATGCACCCAGGGTGTCAGCACCCCTTTGTGTTGTGACTTCATCCTTGGGGTTACATTTGAAGAGGTGCCTGGATATCGGGACTTACTTTGACAGGACGTGTAAATCGGTGTCTTTCAGAATGTGAAATGACCCACGAAGCTTCCTCTCGAGTTTCAATGTGAGACCGGCCTCCTCCTGAGTTGTGACAGGAAGGTCGGGATCCCTTTCCAGACAAATCAGGGGAATCGACCCTCATGTCGAGATCAGGAGGAGAGAAGGGGCTCAAATTAAGTTATGCCGGGAAACTCAGTGTTCCGCTCGAGTGAGACCGGTATGTCGGGGGACTTTTTGAGTTGCATGATGGGTGTCAAGTACCGTTTTGAATTTCAAGAGGGAACGTGGGATTTCTCTTGAGACGCTGCAGTAGGAAAGGGGCTCATTTCACGTTGACGGGGGAACCTCGTGGTTTTTCTCGAGTTGAGGCGGGATTCTCGAGTTACAACAGGGAACTCAGGGAGCCTCTAGTGTTTCCACAGGAAGTCCAATTTCCATTCGAGTTTCGAGGGGGAGCTGGGGCTTGCTCTCGAGTCATTGCAGGGCAAATAGACCTCATCTAGCCTTGTGTCCAGAAACTCCGTGTTCCTCTCAAGTGGCAACAGGGATCTCGGGGTTGCATTCAAGGTTCACCCGGGGAGTCAGGCCTGGCCTCGAGTTGAAGCAAAGAACTCCACTCTCCTCTCGAGTTGATGCAGGTATCTCCTGGTGCCCATCGAGTGGCCTAAAGGGAGTCAAGCCTCCTGTGGAGTTTTGAGAGGGGACTCGGGATTGCACTCTAGGCAATGCAGAAAAGAAGGGCCTCATCTCGTGATGACAGGGGAATCTCGTGGTTTTTCTCGAGCTGTGGCATGACGTGTGGGGTTTCTCTTGAGTTACAACGGGGAACTCAGAGAGCCTCTCGTGTTGCCCCAGGGAAGTCCAATCTCCATCCGAGATGCGAGGGGGAGCTGGGGCTTGCTCTCGAGTCACTGCAGGGCAAATAAACCTCATCTAGGCTTGGGTCCAGTACTCCATGTTCCTCTCCAGTGGCGACAGGGATCTCGGGGTTGCATTCAAGGTTCACCCGGGGAGTCAGGCCTCACCTCGAGTTGAAGCAAAGTACTCCACTCTCCTCTCGAGGTGCCACGGGTAGCTCTTCAAGCCCATCGAGTGGGCTAAAGTGAGTCAAGTTTCCTGTGCAGTTTTCAGAGGGGACTCGGGATTGCTCTCTAGGCCCTGCAGGAAAAGAAGGGCCTCATCTCATGATGATGGGGGAATCTCATGGTTTTTCTCGAGCTGCGGCGCGACGTGTGTGGTTTCTCTCGAGTTATGACGGGGAATTCGGGGAGCTTCTCCTGTGACCCCAGAGAAGTCCAGTCTCCATTCAAGTTGCGAATGGGCGCACGGCATTGCTCTCAAGTCACAGCAGGGGAATCGGGCCTCAAGATGCATTGAAGGGGGAATCTAGAGGTCTTTTTCGAATTGAGGCAGGAAACCCTGGGTTCCCTCGACTTGTGACGGTGACCTCAGAGAGCTTCTTATGGTGCCTATGGGAAGTCAGGAATACTGAGGAGTTGGGAGGGGCCTCTCTGGACTCCACTGGGGTCGGTGCAATTTAAGAGGGCCTCATCTCAAGTTGAGGCATGAACCTCAGTGTTCCTCTCCTGTTCTTCCCTGAGTTTCGGGGTGTGTATGCCATTTCAAACAGGGAGTCAGGTCTCGACTCGAGTGGAGGCATGGAACTCTGCTTTCTTCTTGAGTTGTCAAAGGGGTTTCAGGCCTCCAGCTGAGTTGAATTTGGGACCTGGGGCTCTTTTCCCATTAGCAACCGAAGCATCAGAACTCCCTTCGTGTTGTGAGTTGATTCTCGGCTGACATTAGAATAGGTGCAAGGGAATCAGGCCTGATCTCGAGAGGATGGGGAAATACGTGGCTTTTGAATTGTGACAAGACCCCAGGGTTCCTCTCCAGTGTCACGTAGAGAGGAGCCTCCTCTCGAGGTGTGACGGGGGCGTCGGCATTCCTTTCCAGTTGAAGAAGGGCAATCGACCCTCATCTCAACTTGAGGAGGGGATAACGGGGCTCTTCTTGACTTGTGGCAGGAAACTCAGCGTTCCTCTCGAGTGGGGACGGGTATCTGGGAATCTTATGGAGTTTCATAAAGCATTTCAAGTACCCTTTTGAGTTCCTAGATGGAACGTGGGCTTTCTTTGGAAACGCTGCAGCGTAAATGGGCCTCCTAAAGTGTGAAGGGGAGAATTTCGTGGTTTGCCTGGAGTTGTGGCAGGAAGCTTAGGGTTCCTCTCGAGTTGCATGTTGACCTGGGGGACCCACTCACGTCTCCTCAGGGAATTCAGATATCCTTTGGCATTGCAAGGGGCACCTCCAGATTCCTTGTGCATCATTGTGTTATGAATAGAGACTCATCTCAAGTTGAGGCGGGAACCTCATGGTTACTCTCCATTTCTGACATTGATCTCAGGGTCTCTGCAGAGTTGGAACAGGTGAGTCAGACCTAGTCTTATGTTGAGGCACGGAACTCTGCTTTGCTCTCGAGATATTCATGGGGTGTCAGGCCACTTGTCGACTTGTATTTGGAACCAGCGGCTTTTTCCGGACGATGCAACCAGGGTATCAGTGCCCCTTCATGATATTACTTCATCCTCGGGGTTACATTAAAGAAGTGCCCGGGCATCAGGACATATCTTGAGTGGACGTGGAAATCAGTGTTTTGGAATGTGGCACGACCCTCAAGGCTCCCTCTCGAGTTTAAATGTGAGACCAGCCTCCTCCTGAGGTGTGACGGGAAGGTCGGGATCCCTTTCAAGACAAAGCAGGGGAATCGACCCTCATGTTGAGATCAGGAGGGGAGAAGGAGCTCAAATTAAGATGTGCTGGGAAACTCGGTGTTTTTCTCGAGTGAGACCAGTATGTTGGGGAAGATTTTGAGTTGCATCAAGGTTGTCAAGTACCGTTTCGAATTTCAAGAGGGAACGTGGGATTTCTCTCATGATGCTGCAGTGGGAAAGGGCCTCATCTCACAATGACAGGAGACCTCGTGTCTTTACTTGAGTTGCAGCGGGATTCTCGAGTTATGACGGGGAACTCAGGGAGCCTCTCGTGTTGCCACAGGGAAGTCCAATCTCTATTCCAGTTGCAAGTGGGAGCTGGGGATTGTTCTCCAGTAACTGCAGGGCAAATAGACCTCATCTAGGCTTGTGTCCAGAAACTCCTTGTTCCTCCCCAATGGGCACAGGGATCTCGGTGTTCCATTCAAGGTTCATTCGGGGAGTCAGGGGTCGCCTCTATTTGAAGCAAAGAACTCCACTCTCCTCTCAAATTGCCTCGGGTATCTCTTGGAGCCCACTGAGTGGCCTAAAGGGAGTCAAGCCTCCTTTGGAGTTTTGAGAGAGGACTCGGGATTGCTCTCTAGGCCCTACAGGAAAAGAAGGGCCTTATCTCGTGATGACGGGGGGATCTCGTGAGTTTTTTTGAGCTGCAGCACGATGTGTGGGGTTTCTCTCGAGTTACGAGGAGGAACTCAGTGAGCCTCTCCTGTGGCCCCAGGGAAATCCATTCTCCATTCGAGTTGCGAGGGGGAGCACATCATTTCTCTCGAGTCACGGAAGGGGAATTGGGCCTCTAAACACATTAAGGGGGAATCTCGAGGTCTTTCTCGAGGTGCAGTGGAAACCCTGGGTTCCCTCGACTTGTGACGGTGACCTCACGGAGCTTCTCATAGTGCATATGGAAAGTCATGAATACTGTGGAGTGAGAGGGGCCTCTCTGGACTCCACTTGGGTCGGTGCAATAGAAGAGGGCCTCATCTTTAGATGAGGCGGGAACCTCAGGATTCCTCTCCTGTTTTGACGTGTGTCTCGGTGTGTGTATGCCGTATCAAATGGAGTCAGGTCTCGACGTGTGTGGAGGCATGCAACTTTGCTTTCCCCTCGAGTTGTCAAAGGGGTTTCAGGCCTACAGGCGAATTGAATTTGGGACCTGTGGCTCTTTTCCAATTATCAACTGGGGGTATCAGAATTCCCTTCATGTTGTGAGTTGATTCTCAGCTGACATTCGAATTGGTGCAAAGAAATCAGGCCTGATCTCGAGTGGATGGGGATATACGTGGCTTTCGAATTGTGACAAGACCCCCGGGTTCCCCTCCAGTGTCAAGTAGATACCAGCCTACTCTTGACGTGTGACAGGGACGTCGGCATTTCTTTCCAGGCCAAGCAGTGCAATCAACCCTCATCTCGACTTGAGGATGGGAAAATGGGGTGCTGCTTGACTTGTGGCGGGAAACTCAGCGTTACCCTCGAGTGGGGACGGGTATCCGGGGAAACTTCTGGAGTTTCCTAAATCATGTCAAGTACCCTTTCGAGTTCCAAGTGGGACGGTGGGGTTACTTTGGAAATGATGCAGTGTAAAAAGGTCTCCTCAATTGTGCAGTGGAGAATTTCTAGGTTTGCCTGGACTTGTGGCGGGAAGCTTAGGGTCCTCTCGAGTTGCTTGTCAACCTGGGGGACCCACTCATTTCTCCTGAGGGAAGTCAGATGCCCTTTGGCGTTGCAAGGGGCACCTCGGGAATCCTCGCGCATTGCTGCAGGGATGAATAGGGCCTCATCTCGAGATGAAGGTGGAAGCTCAGTGGTTCTTTCCATTTCTGATATCGATCTCAGGATCTCTGCAGAGTAGGAACAGGGGAGTCAGGCCTTGTCTTGTGTCGAGGCTCAGAAATCCACTTGCCTCTCGAGTTGTTCATGGGGTGTCAGGCAACTTGTCAAGTTGTATTTGGAACCTGCGGATTTTTCTGGAGGATGCAACTGGGCTGTCTGTGCCCCTTCGTGTTGTGACTTCACCCTCGTGGTTACATTAGAAGAGGTGCCCGGGCATCGGGACTTACCTTGAGTGGACGGGGAAATCGGTGTCTTTCGGGACGTGGCACGACCCACGAGGCTTCCTCTCGAGTTTCAAGGTGAGACTGGCCTCCTCCTGAGGTGTGACGGGCAGGTCAGGATCCCTTTCCAGACAAAGCAAGGGAATCGAACCTCATGTTGAGATTAGGAGGGGAGAAGGGGCTCAGATTAAGTTTGCTGGGAAACTCGGTGTTCCTCTCGAGTGAGACTGGTATGTCAGGGAACTTTTTGTTTTGCATCAAGGGTGTCAAGTACCGTTTCCAATTTCAAGAGGGAACGTGGGATTTTGAGACACTGCAGCGGGAAAGGGTCTCATCTGACGATGACGGGGGAACCTCGTGTTTTTCCTTGAGTTGAGGCGGGATTCTCGAGTTAGGACGGGGAACTGAGGGAGCCTCTCGTGTTGCCCCAGGGAAGTCCAATCTCCATTTGAGTTGTGAGGTGGAGCTGGGGATTGCTCTAGAGCCACTGCAGGGCAAATACACCTCATCTAGGCATGTGTGCTGAAACTCCTTGTTCCTCTCCAGGGGCAGCAGGGATCTCGGGGTTGAATTCAATGTTCACCCATGGAGTCAGGCCTCTTCTCTAGTGGAAGCAAAGAACTCTGCTCTCCTCTCGAGTTGCGACATGTATATCTTGGAAACCTTTGAATGGCCAAATCCCTTCTCAAAACTTCACAGGAGGCTTGACCCCCTTTAGGCCACTCAATGGTCTCTTAGAGATACCCGTGGTTCCTCTCTCAACTCAAGATGAGCCCCTCTTCCATTGCAACGACCCCAATGGAGTCTGAGAGGCCCCTCCCAAATTCAAAGTATTCCTGACTTCCCATAGGCACCATGAGAAGCTCCCTGAGGTCACTGTCACAAGTCGAGGGATCCCAGAGTTTCCTGCTGCAACTCAAGAAAGACCTCGAGATTCCCCCTTCAATGCGTCTTGAGGCCTGATTCCCCTGCCATGACTCAAGAGCAATGCCGCGCTCCCCCTTGCAACTCGAATGGAGACTAGACATCCCTGGGGCCGCACAAAAGGCTCTCTGATTTCCCCGTCGTAACTCGAGATAAACCCCACATGTTGCACCGCAGCTCGAGAAAAACCACAAGATTCCCCCATCAGCGTGAGATGAAGCCCTTCTTTTCCTGCAGGGCCTAGAGAGCAATCCCAAGTTCCCTCTCAAAACTTCACAGGAGGCTTGACTCCCTTTAGGCCACTCAGTGGGCTCCAAGAGATACCCATCGCAACTCGAGAGGAGAGCGCATTTCTTTGCTTCAAATTGAGACGAGACCTGACTCCCCTGGTGAAACTTGAATTCAACCCCGAGATCTCTTTAGCCACTGGAGAGGAACACAGAGTTTCTGGACACAAGTCTAGATTAGGCCTATTCCCCCTGCAATGTCTTGTGAGGAATCCCATGGTGCCCGTCACAACTCGAAGTGAGACCTGACTTCCCTGAGGTAATATGAGCGAGACACTGAGGTTCATGTCACATCTTGATAGGAACCCCAAACTTCCCGCCAAGCCTCGAGGAAAACACCAGGATTCTGTCCTCAACGCGAAATGAGGCCCTTTCCCACTGCATCATCTTGAGAGAAATCCCACATTCCCTCTTGAAACTCGAAACAGTACTCGACACCATTTATGCAACTCCAGAAGTTCCCCGACATACCCGTCCTCACTCAAGAGGAACACCCAGTTTCCTGGCACACCTCAGTCTCTGACCCTTTGCCCCTCTTTATCTTGAGATGAGGGTCGATTCCCCTGCTTTGTCTGGAAAGGAATCCCGACATTCCCATCACACGTCAAGAGGAGGCCGGTCTCACATTGAAACTCTACAGGAAACCTCGTGGGTCATTCCACAATCCCAAAGACACCGGTTTCCCCATCCACTTGAGATAAGGCCTGATGGCCCTGCACCGATTCAAATGGAACCCCAAGTATCATGAATAAGCATTAAAACCATCTTCAGTGAAAAATATCCATATAGAAAAGGCCACACAGATCCCATATTCACCATGTCTGCTTTAAATCCATCAAGTTTGTCCAAATCACTGAAAATCTCAGTAACACTCTTTTAAAAAAATGATGGGAAGAAAAGATATATTCATACAATTTAACAATTGCTGAAATGGAAGTGGGGCTGTGGGTTACACTATACTGTAGAAACCATATGATTTCCTGATTTTGGAGATTATGTGCAGGTTTTGCAGGAGAATGCACCCATTTTGGATAAAACACATAGAGTATTTTAGATGATGTGGCAAATGAGAGCACTTTTTCCCATTGCTAGGTGTTTTATGTACACTTTAAATTCCCAGAAAGTAAATTATGTCTCAAAATAAACAAGTCAATACCATAAAAGAAAATCAGATTATACAGGCATGAAACTTTCCTATAGAGGTCAAGACTTACCCAGACGAAGTGCAAGGGAAGCTGTGATGCTCACTGCCCTTGAAGGAGTCCACATGGAATGAAGAAGTATTGTGGAAAGTCTATTAGTAACCACCATGCCTTGGGTCCTCTGGATGACCTATTGCAGGAGAAACAGAGTTTACAAATAAAAATTTCCCCATAACTTCACAAAAAGTTGTTAGACTACATTCAGTAAAGTTGAATAATTTCCGATCAATTTACAATCATATAAAATAGTACAACTTACAATCCCAAACAACATACAAAAACTACTTCCATTTCTATACACTAATAACAATCAGAAACAAAAATTAAGAAAATCCCACTTATAATTGCATCCAAAAGAATAAAACATCTAGCAACAAACTTAATCAAGGATATAAAAGACCAGTAGTCAGAAAGCTAGAAAGCACTGATAAAGAAACCAAAGTCAAATAAACAGAAAACTATTCCACGCTCATGCACTGGAACAACGAGAAATTAAAATGTCCATTCCAACCAAAGCCATCAACAAATACACTGACTGCAATCACAAAATAATATTCAATGGCCTTTTTCACAGAAATAGAAATATTCCTAATACTAGGCTGCTATTATTGAACAGGAGGACCTTAAACGGCCAAGAAGACTCTGAGAAAGAAGAACACAGCTGGAGACATCTTGCTCTCCGACTTCAAACTACATCAGGGACCTGTAGTAACCACCACAGTGAGGAAGTGGCAGTAACACAGACACATGGACTCCAGGAAAGAATAGAGAGCCCAAAAATGAGCCCACATGTACGTGGTCAGTTCATGAAAATCAAACCAGGAACAAACGAAGAGGAAAGGACAGTCTTCTTAAGAAACAGTGACAGGAAAACTGGCCACCTACTCGGAAGAACATCAGTGAAGGTCATCCTCTAGGTCATCTAACAGAACTCGAACTGAAAACCCGCCATTTTGCACATTGAGCTCTTTCCCCCTCTGAGTCCTGAGACGGACCTCCTGTCAGTGCTCAGCTGGACACAGGAAAAGTCTACTTCGTCCTCATTTTTCCCTCTTGTAGCGTCTCCCTGCTGGTAGGCACTGAGGCAATCCCACTCCTCTCAGCCAGGAGGCAGCCGCATTACCCAGAAGCCCGAGTCCTGATGGCCCTGAAGAGACAAAGCTCCTGCCAGCTGGTCACCGAGCCCAGTCTGAAGGCAAAGCATCCTGCACACCCGGGTCAGAGGGGGTTTTGGCGCCCTCTGTGGGCACCCAGAAAATAGTGGGCAGCCCCACGCTCACAAAACTCAGAAGGCTCACCCAGAAGCAGCTGTGCTGTGAGCACTCAGACTGGAAGCCCAAACTGAAATGGAGCAAAATAGCTCCATGTCCCTCCTCAAAACATGGCTAAGAAACAATCAGAGCCTGTTTGGAATGCAGCCATAAAAAGGAACAGACTTGAGTCAGTTCGAATGAAGGGGATGAACCTAGAGCATATTAAACAGGGAAGTCAGTCAGAAAGAGAAAAACATGGAATCGAGAAGGATGGGTTGGACGATTCTGTTCACATAGCAGCAGACAGACAGCATGGACACAAGAGGGAGAGGGTGAGATGAATGGAGAGAGCAGCATGGATGCATGTACACCAACATTTGTAAATAGACAACCAGTGGGGATTTGCTGTATGATTCAGGAAACTCAAACTGGGGCTCTGTAATAACCTAGAGAGGTGGGGATGGATGGGATGTGGGAGGGAGATTCAAGAGTGAGGGGACACACGTACACCTATGGTTAATTCATGTGGATGTATGACAAATCAAACCAATATTGTAAAGCAATGATCAATCAACTAAAAATAAATGTTAAAAAAAGGTGAAATGAACAGAAACTTTGCAACAAACACTGTAATTCAATTAAAAAAAAACTATAAAATTTGAGAAGACAACAAAAGATCTACATGACCTTTGGTCTGGTGATGAGTTCTAACAAAAAGAAAAAAACCAACTTACCAAATTAGGAATATAAATTATTTAAAACATTGACTTTTACAATTTTATACATTTACTCTGTGAAGGACCTTATTCGAGAGAACCAAAAGACAAAATGTTAAATGAACCACTGACCACCCACCCTTGCCAGGCAACAGAGAAGAGAAAACATTGCAGGAGTCATCTTACAACAGGAGGTCCTGGTAAGGAACAAGGAACTAACAATATACCACCAGCCAGGATTCTGGAGAGGTTAAAAAGAGATGGGAGACTGCAGTCCAGAGGTCCTACCAACTTCCCAGGATCCTCCTCACGGGAATCCATCTCGGCTGAGTGATGCGTGTGCCCCCAGGAAGGATCCCAATTCAGAATGACTGGCAAGAGACAAACCAGAAACTAACCTAATGACCATAAACCCTGAGACGGTGAGCCACATGGCAGAGCAGTTCTCTCCGTTTCCCTCACCCTCCACCCCGGCAGCCCTTCCCAGTGAAGTCTCTCGCTTGGACGGTACTCCTCTCCTCAGTCAATTCATTTCAAAGTGTCAGATAAGAATCCACTCTCAAGCCCTGGAAGGGATCCCCCTTCCTTCATCAAAACCACAATCCAGGAGAAAATATCTTCTAAATGCTACCTGGTAGAGAAGGCAATGGCACCCCCTCCAGTATTCTGGCCTCAGAAATCCCAGGACAGAGGAGCTTGGAGGGCTACAGTCGAACACAGGGCATTTCTGAGGGGAGGAGACAGTAGCAGGGAAGCTGAGGCACTCGCCAAAGGCCCCAGAGCTTTGGATGGCACAGCCAGAACTGTGGTTATCCCTCGCAACTAGAATGGAGACTTGACTTTCCTGAGGCAACAGAAGCGGGTCCCTGAGGTCCCCGTCACAACTCCCGAGGAAATCCAAGTGTTATGCCGCAATTCGTGAAACCCAGGAGATTCTCCCCTCAACACGAGATGAGGCCCTTTCCGTTGCAGAGTCTTGAGAGAAATCCCACCTTCCCTCTTTAGCCTTGAAAGGGTATTTGACATCCTTTAGTCAACTCAAGTAGTTCCCTGACACACCCGTCTCCACTCAAGAGGAAGCCCAAGTTTCCCGCCACAATTAAAGAAGAGCCCCGGATTCCCCTCCTCATCTCGAGTTAAGGGGCTATTCCCCTGCTTCGTCTGCAAAGGAATCCCGACATTCCAGTCACACACCAGGAGGAGGCTGGTATCACCTTGAAACTTGAGACGAACTTCAAGGGTCGTGCCACCGTTCGAAAAGATCCCAATGTCCCTGTCCATTCGAGATAAGGCCTCATTCCACTGCAGCGACTCGAATGTCACCTTGAGAATCAACTCACGACACAAGGGAGGCCTGAGAGCCCCGTGGCACCTCAAGAAATAGCCCATGATCCATACGTCAACTCAACAGGAGGCCTGACACCCCTTTGCCACCTCAAGAGGGAAACGGAGTTCCATCCCCAAACACGATACGGCATCTGACTCCCCAAGGGAATCTCATAGGAACCCTGAGATCCCTGGCAGAGCTGGAAAGGAACACTGAGTTTCCTGCCTCAACTGGAGATGAGGCCCTAGTCACCCGCACCAACTCGAGAGCAATCCCGAGAGGCCCCTCGCAACTCGACAGGATTCCTGACTTCCAAAAGACAACATGAGAGGCTCCCTCAGGTCCCCGTGGCAACTGGAGGGAACCCACACTTCTTGCCGCAACTCGAGAAACACCTTGACATTCCCCCTTCCATGCAAATTGAGGCCTGATTACCCTGCCATGACTCCAGAGCACTCCCCCGGTCGCCCCTGCAACTCGAATGGAGAACTGACTTCCCTGAGGCAATAAGAAAGGCTTCCTGAGTTCCCCATGGTACCTGAAGAGGAATCTCAAGCCTCCTTCTGCAACATGAGACAAACCTCGAGATACCCCCATCAATGCAAGATGAGGCCCTTTTCTCCTGCAGCACCTCGAGAGCAATCCCAGGTTCCCGCTCAAAACTCGAGAGAAAGCTTGACTCCCTGTATGCAACTCAAGGGGACCCAGAGATCCCCGTCAAACCTCGAGATGAAAGCCAAGTTTCCCACCACAACCCGACTAGAACCCAGTGTGTCCCACCTCATCCAGAGATGAAGGCCCTTTCCATTCTTCGACTCAAGAGGAATCCCAGCTTCCCCTTGTACCAAAAGATGAAGCCTGTGTCACCGCTTGAATCTTGAGTGGAACCCCGTGGATCTTGCTGCAAGGAAAAAAGATGCTGAGTTCCCCTTCCTCTCCAGATGAGTCCTGATTCCCCTGCACCGGCTCCAGTGGAACACCGAGTATCCCCTCACAACAGGATGGGAGGCCTGTCGCCCCTGCCTATCCTCTTGAAAAAGCCCAAATTCCCCATCTGAACCCGACCAGAGGCCTGACAGCCCTTTGACAACTCGAGAAAAATGCAGAGTTCCATGCCTCAACACCAGACGAGGACTGACTCCCTAGCTGAACCTTGATAGGAAGCCCTAGATCCAAGACGCCGCTGGAGAGGAACACTGAGTTTCCAAACTGAACTCTAGACATGGCCCTATTCACCAGCAGCAACTCGAGAGGAATCCCGACGGGACCCTCGCATTGAAAACAGACCTGATTTCTACGAGGCAACATGAGCCGGTTCCTGAGATCCCCGTTGCAACTCGAGAGGAACCCCACGCTTCCCGCCAAAACACGTGAACAACCACGAGACTCTCCCCTCAACACGAGATGAGGTAATTTTCCAGAACAGTGTCTCGACAGAAACCACACGTTCCCTCTTGAAATGCGAAAGGGTACTTGACACCCTTGATGCAACTCAGGAAGGTCCCAGATACACCCATATCCAATAGAGAGGAACCCTGAGTTTCACGCCACAACTCAAGAAGACTCCATTTTCCCCCTTCTCTAATCGAGATGAGGGTTGATTCCCCTGCTTCCTCAGGAAAGGATTCCCGATGTTGCCATCGGCCCTCAGGAGGAGGGCGGTCTCCCCTTGAAACTCAAGCGCATCCCCAGGAGTCTTGCCTCAATTCAAAAAGACCCCAAATTCCCCATCCACTCCAGATATGCCTGATTCCCCTGCATGGACTTGACTGGAATCCCGAGGATCAACTCAAAACACAAAGGGAGGGGTGACAGCCCAGTGGCATCTCGAGAAAAAGCCCCAGAACCCTGTGTCCACTCGACAGGAAGCCTGACACCTCTTTGACACCTCAAGAGGGAAGCGGAGTTCCATGTCTCCACATGAGACGAGGCCTGACTCCCCTGTTGAAACTCCATAGGAACCCTGAGATCCATGTCAGAATTGAAGAGGAACGCTGAGGTCCGGCCTCAACTCGAGATGAGGCCCTATGTCCCTGCTCCGACGGGAGAGGAATCCCAAGGTGCCTCTCTCAACTCGAATGGAGACTTGACTTTCCTGAGGCAACATGAGTGGGTCCATGAGGTCCCCATCACAACTCGAGAGGAACTCCAAGTGTCCTGCCACAACTCGAGAAACCCAGGAGATTCTCCCCTCAATGCGAGATGAGGCTCCTTTCCACTGCAGAGTCTCAAGAGAAATCCCACCTTCCCTCTTGAGCCTCGAAAGGGTACTTGACACCCTTTAGGCAACTCAAGAAGTTCCCCAACAAACCCATCTCCACTCAAGAGGAACACCGTTTTTCTCGCCACAACTCAAGAACAGCCCCGGTTTCTCCTCCTCATCTCGAGATGAGGGTCCATTCCCCTGCTTCGTCTGCAAAGGAATCCCAAAGTTCCTGTCTCACATCTGGAGGAGGCCGGTCTCACCTTGAAACTCGAGAGGAACTTCAGGGGTGGTGCCACCGTTCGAAAAGACCCCGATGTTCCTGTCCACTCCAGGTAAGGCCTCATTTCCCTACAATGACTCGAATGTCAGCCCAAGGATCAACTCATGACACAAAGGGAGGCCTGAGAGCCCTGAGGCAACTCTAGAAATAGCCCCTGATCCCTACCTCAACTCAAGAGGAGCCCTGGAAACCATTTTCCACCTCGAGAGGGAAGCGGAGTTCCATGCCCCAACACAAGACGACATCTGACTCCCCAGGGGAATCTCCATAGGGACCCCAAGTTCCCTGTCAGAGCTGGAGAGGAACCCTGAGTTTCCCGCATCAACTCGACATGAGGCCATAGTCGCCTGCACCAACTCGAGAGGAATCCTGAGAGGCCCCTCACAACTCAAAAGGATTCCTGACTTCGCAGAGACAACATGAGAGGCTCCCTCAGGTCTCCATGGCAACTAGAGGGAACCCACACTTCCTGCCGCAACTCGAAAAACACCTTGAGATTCCCCCTTCCACGGGAATTGAGGCCTGATTCCCCTGCCGTGAATCCAGAGCACTCCCACGCTCCCCCTCACAACTCGAATAGAGACTTGACTTCCCTGAGGCAACACGAGAGGTGCCCTGAGCTTCCAGTGGTACCTGCAGAGGAACACCAAGCCTCCCACCGCAACTCGAGACAAAAAACGAGATTCCCCCGTCAACGCTAGATGAGACCCTTTTCTCCTGCAGCGCCAGGAGAGCAATCCCGAGTTCCCTCTCAAAACTCGAGAGGAGGCTTGACTCTCTTCATTTAACTCAAGGGGGACCAGAGATCTCCGTCACAACTCATGATGAAAGCAACTTTCACGCGACAGTGGAGAAGAGCCCAGTGTGTCCAACCTCATCTGGAGTTGAGGGCCCATTACCTGCTTCAACTCAGGAATCCCAACTTCCCCTTGCACTACAAGAGGAGGCCTGTGTCACCAATTGAATCTCGAGTGGAACCCCACGGATCCTGCTGCAAGGAAAAAGGATTCCGAGTTTCCCCTCAGATCCAGATAAGTCCTGATTCCCCTGCACCAACTCCAATGGAGCACTGAGTATCCACTCACAACAGGATGGGAGGCCTGTTGGCCCGGCCTATGCTCTTGAAAAAAACCAAATTCCCAGCCTGACTCTACTGCAGGCCTGAAACCCCTTTGACAACTCGAGAGGAATGCAGAGTTCCATGCCTCAATACCAGGCGAGGCCTGCCTGCCTTGTTGAACCTTGGAATCCCCATAGGGTCCTCTAGATCCTTGTCGCCACTGGACAGGAACACTGGGTTTCCCAACTGAACTCTAGACAGGGCCCTATTCGCCAGGAGCAACTCGAGAGGAATCCCGACAGGTCCATCTCAACTCAAAAAGAGATCTGACTGCTCTGAGGCAACACGACCGGTCCCTGAGATCCCCATTGCAACTTGAGAGGAACCCCATGCTTCCCGCCGCAATCCGTGAACAACCACGAGATTCTCCCCTCAACGCGAGATGAGGCAATTTTCCAGAGCAGTGTCTCGAGAGAAACCCCACGTTCCCTCTTGAAATGCGAAAGGGTACTTGACAACCTTGATGCAACTCAGGAAGATCCCCGAGATACCCGTCCACACTAGAGAGGAACCCCGAGTTTCATGCCACAACTCAAGAAGAGACCCGTTTTCCAAATCCTCTAATCGAGATGAGGTTTGATTCACCTGCTTCACAGGGAAAGGAATCCCGATGTTGCCATCGGCCCTCAGGAGGAGGCCGGTCTCCCTTGAAACTCGAGCACAACCACAGGAGTCGTGCCTCAATTCAAAACGACCCCGATTTCCCCAAACACTCCAGATTAGCCTGATTTCCCCTGCACTGACTGGACTGGAACCCCGAGGATCAACTCAAAACACAAAAGGAGGGGTGACAGCCCAGTGGCACTTCGAGAAAAAGCCCCAGGCCCTGTGTTCACTCAACAGGAAGCCTGAAACCTCTTTTACACCTCGAGAGGGAAGCTGACTTCAATGTCTCCACACGAGATGAGACCCGGCTCCCCTGATGAAACTCTATAGGAACACCAATATCTATGTCAGAACTAAAGAGGAACCCAGAAGTTCCGACCTCAACTAGAGATGAGGCCCTATGCCCTTGCACTGACTGGAGAGGAATCCCAGGAGTTCCCTCTCAACTCGAATGGAGACTTGAATTTCCTGAGGCAACACGAGCGGGTCCCTGAGGTCCTGGTCGCAACTTGAGAGGAACTCCAACTGTCCTGTCGCAACTTGAGAAACACAGGAGATTCTCCCCTCAACGCGAGATGAGGCCCCTATCTGCTGTAGAGTCTCGAGAGAAATCCCACCTTCCCTCTTGAGCCTCGAAAGGGTACTTGACACCCTTTGGGAAACTCAAGAACTTCCCCGACATCCCCGTCTCCACTCAAGAGGAAGCCCGAGTTTCCCGCCACAATTAAAGAAGTGCCCCGGTTTCCCCTCCTCATCTCGAGATGAGAGTCCATTCCCCTGCTTCATCTGCAAAGGAATCCCGATGTTCCTGTCGCACATCAGGGGGAGGCCTGTCTCACCTTGAAACTCGAGAGGCACTCCAGGGGTCATGCCACTGATGTCCCCATCCACTCAAGATAAGGCCTCATTGCCATGCAAGGACTCGAATGTCACCCTGAGGATCAACTCAAGACATGAAGGGAGGCCTGAGAGCCCCATGGCACCTTTAGAAATAACCCCTGATCCCTACCTCAACTAGACAGGAGGCCTGACAACTCTTTGCCACATCGAGAGGGAAGCAGAGTTCCGTGCCCCAACACAAGCCGACATCTGACTCCCCAGGGGAATCTCCATAGGGACCCCGAGATCCCTGTCAGAGCTGGAAAGGAACTCTGAGTTTCCCGCCTCAACTCGAGGTGTGGCTGTAGTCACCTGCACCAACTCGAGAGGAATCCTGAGAGGCCCCTCAAAACTCGAAAGGATTCCTGACTTCCCAGAAACAACATGAGAGGCTCCCTCAGGTCCCTGTGGCAACTGGAGGGAACCCACATTTCCTGCTGCAACTGGAGAAACACCTTGAGATTCCTCCTTCCATGCAAATTGAAGCCTGATTCCCCTGCCGTGACTCCATAGCACTCCCGCGCTCGCCCTCGCAACTCGAATGGAGACTTGACTTCCTTGAGGCAAAACGAGAGGCTCTGTGAGTTCCCCTTGGTATCTGGAGAGGAATCTCAAGCCTCCTTCCACAACACGAGACAAACCATGAGATGCCCCCATCAACGCAAGATGAGGCCCTTTTCTTCTGCAGCACCTCAAGAACAATCCCAGGTTCCCTCTCAAAACTCGAGAGAAAGCTTGACTCTCTTTATGCAACTCAAGGGGTCCCAGAGATCACCGGTACACCTCGAGATGAAAACCGAGTTTCCCACCACAACCCGACTAGAACCTCGTGTGTCCCACCTCATCCGAAGATGAGGGCCCATTCCTTTCTTAGAATCAAGTGGAATCCCAAATTCCCCTCGCACCACAAGAGGAGGCCTGTGTCACTGCGTGAATCTCGAGTGGAACCCCTCGGATCTTGCTGCAAGGGAAAAGGATGCCAAGTTCCCCCTCTGCTCCAGATAATTCCTGATTCCACTGCACCGACTGCAATGGAACACAGAGTATCCCCTCACAACAGGATGTGAGGCCTGTCGCCCCTGCTTATACTCTTGGAAAAGCCCAGATTCCCCTTCTGAACTCGGCTGGAGGCCTGATAGCCCTTTGACAACTCCAGAGAAAAGCAGAGTTCCACGCCTCAACACCAGACGAGGCCTGACTCCCTAGTTGAACCTTGATGGGAAGCTCGAGATCCCAGTTGCCACCGGAGAGGAACACTGAGTTTCCCGACTGAACTCTAGACACGGCCCTATTCACCGGCAGTGACTCGAGAGGAATCCCGATGGGTCCCTTGCAACTCGAAAAGAGACCTGACTTCTCTGAGGCAACACGATCCTGTCCCTGAGATCCCCGTTGCTCGAGAGGAACACCACGCTTCTCGCCGCAACCCATGAACAACCACGAAATTTTCCCCTCAACACGAGATGAGGCCCTTTTCCAGAGCAGTGTCTTGAGAGAAACTGCACGTTCCCTCTTGAAGTGCGAAAGGGTACTTGACAACTTCATGCAACTCAGGAAAGTCCCCGAGATACCCGTAACCACTAGAGAGGAAACCCCAGTTTCACGCCACAACTAAAGAAGAGCCCCATTTCCCCCCTCCTCTCATCCAGATGAGGGTCGATTCCCCCTCTTCATCAGGAAAGGAATCCCAACGTTGCTGTCGGCCCTCGGGAGGAGGCTGGTCTCCCCTTGAAATTCGAGTGCATTCCCAGGAGTTGTGCCTCAATTTGAGAAGACGCCGAATTCCCCATCCACTCCAGATACGCCTGATTCCCCCGCATGGACTTGACTGGAATCCCGAGGAATGACTCAAAACACAAAGGGAGGTGTGACAGCCCCCATGGCACCTCGAGAAAAAGCCCCAGAACCCTGTGTCCACTCGACAGGAAACCTGACACCTCTTTGAAACCTCGAGAGGGAAGTGGAGTTCCATGTCTCCACATGAGACGAGGCCTGACTCCCCTGTTGAATCTCCATAGGAACCCCGAGATCCATGTCAGAACTGAAGACGAACCCTGAGGTTCAGAATTCAACTCGAGATGAGGCCCTATGGCCCTGCACTGACTGGAGAGGAATCCCGAGAGTCCCCTTGCAACTCGAATGGAGACTTGACATTCCTAAGGCAACACGAGCATGTTCCTGAGGTCCCCGTCGCAACTCAAGAGGAAATCCAAGTGTCTGGCCGCAACTCGAGAAACCCAGTAGATTCTCCCCTCAACATGAGATGAGGCCCCTTTCTGCGGCAGAGTCTCGAGAGAAATCCCACCTTCCCTCTTGAGCCTCGAAAGGGTTCTTGACACCCTTTAGGCAAATCAAGAAGTTCCCCAACATACCCATCTCCACTTAAGAGGAACCCCAAATATCCCGCCACAACTCAAGAAGAGACCCGGTTTCCACTCATCATCTCGAGATGATGGCCCATTCCCCTGCTTCATCTGCAAAGGAATCCCGACGTTCCTGTAGCACATCAGGAGGAGGCCAGTCTCACCTTGAAACTCTAGGCGAACTCCAGGGGTCGTGCCACCATTTGAAAAAACCCCAATGTCCCCTTCCACTCGAGAAAAGGCCTCATTCCCCTACAACGACTTGAATGTCACCCCAAGGATCAACTCAAGACATAAAGGGAGGCCTGAGAGCCTTTGTAGCACCTCTAGAAGTAGCCCCTGATGCCTACCTCAACTAGACAGGAGGCCTGACATCCCTTTGCCACCTCTAGAGGGAAGTGGAGTTCCATGCCCCAGCACGAGATGATGTCTGACTCCCCAGGGGAATCTCTATAGGGACCCTGAGATCCCTGTCAGAGCTGGAAAGGAACCCTGAGTTTCCTGCCTCAACTTGAAATGAGGCGCTAGTCGTCTGAACCAACTCGATAGGAAACCCGAAGGCCCTTCACAACTGGAAAGGATTTCTGACTTCGCAGAGACAACATGAGAGGCTCCCTAAGGTCCCCGTGGCAACCGGAGGGAACCCACACTTCCTGCCACAACTCAAGAAACATCTTGAGATTCCCCCTTCCATGGAATTGAGGCCTGTTTCCCCTACCGTGACCCTAGAGCACTCCCGATCTTGCCCTCGCAACTCAAATGGAGACTTGACTTACCTGAGGCAACACAACAGGCTCCCTGAGCTCCCAGTGGTACCTGCAGAGGAACACCAGGCCTCCCGCCGCAACTCAAGACACACCACGAGATTCCCCCTTCAACACGAGATGAGGCCCTTTTCTCCTGCAGTGCCTCCAGAGCAATCCCGAGTTCCCTCTCAAAACTCGAGAGAAAGCTTGACTCCCTTCATGCAACTCAAGGGGGCCCAGAGATCCCCGTCACAACTCGTGATGAAAGCTGAGTTTCCCACCACAACTCGAGAACAGCCCCTTGTGTCCAACCTCATCTGGAGATGAAGGCCCATTCCCTGCTTCAACTCAAGAGGAATCCCAACTTGCCCTCGCATCACAAGAGGAGGCCTGTGTCACCAATTGAATTTCGAGTGGAACCCAGTGTATCCTGCTCCAAGTAAAAAGTGTGCCAAGTTCCCCTTCAGCTGGAGATAAGTCCTGATTTCTCTGCACCAGCTCTAATGGAACACCGAGTATCCACTCACAACAGGATGGGAGGCCTGTCAGCCCTGCCTATTCTCTTGAAAACGCCCAAATTCCCCACCTGAACTCGACTGGAGGCTGGACTCCCCTTTGACAATTCGAGAGGAACGCAGAGGTCCATGCCTCAACATCAGGCAAGGCCGGACTCCCTTGTTGAGCCTTGGAATCTCCATAGGGACCCTGAGATCCCTGTCGCCACCGGAGAGGAACACAGAATTTCCCAACTGAACTCTACACACTGCCCTATGCACTGGCACCAACTCGAGAGGAATCCCGACGAGCCCCACGCAACTCAAAAAAAGACCTGACTTCTCTGAGGCAACACGAGCCAGTCCCTGAGATTCCCGTCGCATCTCGAGATGAACCCCAAGCTTCCTGTCACAACTCGAGAAAAACCACGAGATTCTCCCTCAACGCGAGATGAGGCCCTTTTCCAGAGCAGTGTCTCGAGAGAAACCCCACGTTCCCATTTGAAACATGAAAGGGTATTTGACACCCTCGATGCAATTCCAGAAGGAACCCAAGATACCCGTCCACTCCAGAGGAACACCGAGTTTCATGCCATAACTAAAGAAGGGCCCTGTTTTCCCCCTCCTCAACTTGAGATGAGGGTCAATTCCCCTGCTTCTTTGGGAAAGGAATCCCAACGGTGCTGTTGCCCCTCAAGAGGAGGCTGGTCTCACCTTGAAATTCGAGCACATACCCAGGAGTCGTGCCTCAATTCGAAAAGACCCCGATTTCCCCAGCCACTTCAGATAAGACTGATTCCCCTGTACTGACTAGACTGGAACCCCAAGGATCGACTCAAAACATGAAGTGAGGTGTGACAGCCGGGTGACACCTCGATAAAAAGCCCCAGAACCGTGTGTTCACTCGACACTCTTTTACACCTCGAGAGGGAAGCTGATTTCAATGTTTCCACACGAGATGAGGCCTGTTGAAACTCCATAGGAACCCCTATAACCATGTCAGAACTGAAGAGGAAACCTGAGGTTCAGAATTCAACTCAAGATGAGGCCCTATGCCCCTGCACCGACTGGAGAGGAATCCCAGGAGGCCCATCTCAACTCGAATGGAGACTTGAATTTCCTGAGGCAACACGAGCGGGTCCCTGAGGTCCTGGTCGCAACTCGAGAGGAACTCCAACTGTCTGGTGGCAACTAAAGAAACCCAGGAGATTCTCCCGTCAATGCCCGATGAGGCCCCTTTCCGCTGCAGAGTTTCGAGAGAAATCCCACCTTCTCTCTTGAGCCTGGAAAGGGTACTTGACACCTTTTAGGCAACTCAAGAAGTTCCCCGACATCCCCATCTCTACTCAAGAGGAAGCCCGAATTTCCCGCCACAACTAAAGAAGAGCCCCGGTTTACCCTCCTTATCTCAAGATGAGAGTCCATTCCCCTGCTTCGTCTGCAAAGGAATCCCGACGTTCCCGTCGCACATCAGGGGGAGGTCTGTCTCACCTTGAAACTCAAGAGGCACTCCAGGGGTCGTGCCACCATTTGAAAAGACCCCGTTGTCCCCGTCCACTCAAGATAAGTCCTCATTCCCCTGCAACGACTCGAATGTCACCCCAAGGATCAACTCACGACACAAAGGGAGGCCTGAGAGCCCCGTGGCACCTCAAGAAATAGACCCTGATCCCTACCTCAACTAGACAGGAGGCCTGACACCCCTTGCCACCTCAAGAGGGAAGCAGAGTTCCATGCTGAAACACGAGATGACATCCAACTCCTCAGGGGAATCTCCATAGGGACCCCGAGATCCCTGTCAGTGCTGGAAAGGAACTCTGAGTTTCCCACCTCAACTTGAGATGAGGCCCTAGTCACGCACACCAACTCGAGAAGAACCCTGAGAGGCCCCTCACAACTCGAAAGGATTCCTGACTTCCCAGAAACAACATGAGAGGCTCACTCAGGTCCCCGTGGCAACTGGAGGGAACCCACACTTCCTGCCGCAACTCTACAAACACCTTAAGATTCCCCCTTCAATGTGAATTGAGGCCTGATTCCCCTGCCATGACTCCAGAGCACTCCCGTGCTCGCCCTCACAACTCGAATGGAGAATTGATTTCCCAGAGGCAAAACGAGAGGCTCCGTTAGTTCCCCGTGGTACCTGGAGAGGAATCTCAAGCCTCCTGCCGCAACACGAGACAAAACACGAGATGCCCCCATCAACGCAAGATGAGGCCCTTTACTCCTGCAGCACCTCAAGAGCAATCCCAGGTTCCATGTCAAAACTCGAGAGAAAGCTTGACTCCCTTTGTGCAACTCAAGAGGGCCCAGAGATCCCCATCACATCTCCAGATGAAAACCGAGTTTCCTACCACAACTCGACTAGAACCCCACCTCATCCTTAGATGAAGGCCCATTCCCCCATTCCCTGCTTCAACTCAAGAGGAATCCCAACTTCCCTTCACACCACAAGAGGAGGCCTGTGTCACTGCGTGAATCTCGAGTGGAACCCCTCGGATCTTGCTGCAAGGGAAAAGAACACCGAGTTCCCCCTCCACTCCAGATAAGTCCTGATTCCCCAGCACCGGCTCTAATGGAACACCGAGTATCCCCTCAAAACAGGATGGGAGGCCTGTCAGCCCTGCCTATCCTCTTGAAAAAGCCCAAATTCCCCATCTGAACTCGACCGGAGGCCTGACAGCCCTTTGACAACTCTAGACAAATGCAGACTCCCATGCCTCAACACCAGACGAGGCTGGTTCCCTAGGTGAACCTTGATGGGAAGCCCGAGATCCCAGTCACCACTGGAGAGGAACACTGAGTTTCCCAACTGAACTCTAGACACTGCCCTATTCACCAGCAGCGACTCGGGAGGAATCCTGACGGGCTCCTCACAACTCGAAAAGAGACCTGACTTCTCTGAGGCAACACGAGCCGGTCCCTGAGATCCCCGTTGCAACTCGAGAGGAACCCCACACTTCCCGCCGAAATCCGTGAACAACCATGAGAGTTTACCCTCAACACGAGATGAGGCCCTTTTCCAGAGCAGTGTCTTGAGAGAAACCACACGTTCCCTCTTGAAGTGCAAAAGGGTACTTGACAACTTCATGCAACTCAGGAAAGTCCCTGAGATACCCGTAACCACTAGAGAGGAAACCCCAGTTTCACGCCACAACTAAAGAAGAGCCCCATTTTCCCCCTCCTCTCATCCAGATGAGGGTCGATTCCCCCTCTTCATCAAGAAGGAATGACAGTTGCATGGCCCTCTGAGGCGGCCTCCTTGAAACTCGAGCGCATCCCCAGGAGTTGTGCCTCAATTCGAGAAGACCCCATATTCCCCATGCACTCCAGATATCCCTGATTCCCCTGCACAGACTTACTGGAATCCTGAGGATCAGCTCAAAACATAAAGGGAGGTGTGACAGTCCCATGGCACCTTGAGAAAAAGCCCCAGAACCCTGTGTCCACTCGACAGGAAGCCTGACACCTCTTTGAAACCTCGAGAGGGAAGCAGAGTTCTATGTCTCCACAAGATACGAGGCCTGACTCCCCTGTTGAATCTCCATAGGAACCCCGAGATCCATGTCAGAATTGAAGACGAACCCTGAGGTTCCGAATTCAACTTGAGATGAGGCCCTGTGCCCCTGCACGGACTGGAGAGGAATCCCGAGAGTCCCCTCGCAACTCGAATGGAGACTTGACATTCCAGAGGCAACACGAGTGGGTCCCTGAGTTTCCTGTCACAACTCGAGATAAACCCCAAGCTTCCCACCAGAACTCGAGAAAAACCACGAGATTTTCCCTCAACACGAGATGAGGCTCTTTTCCAGAGCAGTGTATCGAGAGAAAACCCACGTTCCTGCTTGAAATGCGAAAGGGTACTTGACACCCTTGATGCAACTCTGGAAGATCCCCGAGATACCCGTCCACTCCAGAGGAACACCAATTTTCATGCCACAACTCAAGAAGGGCCCCGTTTCTCCCCTCCTCAATTTGAGATGAGGGTCGATTCCCCTGCTTCATTGGGAAAGGAATCCCGATGTTGCCATTGCCCCTCAAGGGGAGGCTGGTCTCACCTTGAAATTCTAGCACATAGCCAGGAGTCGTGCCTCAATTCAAAAAGACCCAGATTTCCCCAGCCACTTCAGATAGTCCTGATTCCCCTGCACTAACTCGACTGGAACCCTGAGGATCCATGTCAAAACTGAAGAGAAACCCTCAGGTTCTGGCCTCAACTCGAGATGAGGCCCTATGCCCCTGCACCGACTGGAGAGGAATTACAGGAGGCCTCTCGCAACTCAAATGGAGATTTGAGTTTCCTGAAGAAACATGAGCAGGTCCCTGAGGTCCTGGTCGCAACTCAAGAGGAACGAACTCCAAGTGTCCAGCCGCAACTCGCAAAACCCAGGAGATTCTCCCCTCAACGTGAGATGAGGCCCCTTTCTGCAGCAGAGTCTCGAGAGAAATCCCACCTTCCCTCTTGAGCCTCGAAAGGGTACTTGACACTCTTTAGGAAACTCAAGAAGTTCCCCAACATCCCCTTCTCCACTCAAGAGGAAGCCCGAGCTTCCCGTCACAACTAAAGAAGAGCCCCGGTTTCCCCTCCTCATCTTGAGATGAGGGTCCATTCCCCTGCTTCGTCTGCAAAGGAATCCCGATATTCCCATCGCACATCAGAGGGAGGCCAGTCTCACCCTGAAACTCGAGAGGCACTCCAGGGGTCGCGTCACCGTTTGAAAAGACTCTGATGTCCCCGTCCACTCAAGATAAGGCC